>NC_143557.1:36437250-36594500 GCF_054136105.1 Typopeltis vanoorti
TAGGTCTGCTGAGACTATGAAGAGGTCAATCAGAGACGTTTGTTCTAGTGTATCCCTGTACCAGGTATGCTTATGGACTTCTTGGTGCTTGAAGAAGGTATTCATTATGAACAAGCTGTTAATACAGCAGAAGTCCAATAATTTCAACCCATTTGCCTTTCAACCCATCCTATTAGACATACTATTCTATTTTTCTTCGATCTATGATGAAATAAATTAAATATATTCACATCTATTGTCATTTTTCCAGTTCCATTTCCTTTTGGAAAATTCTACATAATTATTAACATCAGACCTCCATGGAGTCAGAGGCTCGTCATGGGAGGTACATTATTATTATTATTCAGGCCTCCATGGAGTCAAAAGACTCATCGTGGGAGGTCCTTCCTAAGAAGCACAAAGTCTATCAAGACTCATTGAGGGGAAGTCCCCCCCCCATAAGAGACACAAAGTCTATCATACCACTCCATGAACTCAATGACCGTTCTCGGTCTCACCACTCAATCAAGCAATGCACTCCACGGCTCAACCACCCTCCATGCAAAGAAACCACTCCTCACCCTCTCGCCCACAGTTTCCCCTCACAACCTCCAGGGATGGCCTCCTGTCATAACTCCTTCATGCTGTTCAACCAAGCAAAAGAACTCCCCAGTGTCAACCCAGTAACCACCTCTCAACAGTTTAAAAGTCTCAATCATATCACCTCTCCTTCTTCTATCCACCAAACTCTGCAGTCCACATTCCCTCAGCCGATCCTCATAACAAAAATTGTACAGTCCTGAAACCATCTTTGTCATCTGTCTTTGTACCCTTTCCACAGTTCATTTATCTCCTTCAAGTTTCTGATCAGAGATTTATACAATGGAATGATAACCCTTTTATCTCTGCAGGTCAGTGACCTTCTCATAATTGCAGCAATCCTCTGTGTTACCCTCACCACCTCCACAACATGCCCCAGAATTTCAGGTTTCCATCAATCATCAACCCCAGATCTCGTCTCCCCCACTTCCTCCAGTATAACTCCTCCCAAAGAGTATGCAGCATCCCATCGATGCCTCCCAAATCTCAAGACCTTACATTTTGCTGCACCAAACCAATACCCCCATTCACCCACCCATCTATCTAGCCCACTCAAATCCTCCTGCAGGGCTACCACATTTGCACCACTACTAACAATCCCCCCCCCCAGCCCCACTCATCCACAAACAACTGAATATCCCCTGCAATCCACTGGCAATGTCATTGATATAAAGGTTAAACAATATAGGTCCCAGCACTGAGCCCTGCGGGACCCCACCTGTAACCCTCTGCCTCCTTGAAACCGCTCCCCCACACACAACTCTCTGATACCCATAGCCAGCCAATCCCAAATCCAGTCGACCAATCTGACATCCAGACCCATGTGCTGCAACTTAAATATCAGCCCACCATGCGGCACCCTGCCAAGTCCAACAAACTACAGCACATGCCCCTCCCTCATCCAATGCTCCCGCAACCCCCATTACAAAAGGCCAGCATATTGCCAAAACAAGAGTATCCCCTCACAAATCCATGTTGACTCTCACAGATAAAATTACTCTCATCTGCCCAATGCTGTATACAGTCCCTCACTACTTTCTCCAAGATCTTAACAACTACTGATGACACACAAGCTGGCATATAATTAGACACTTCCAGTCTGCTACTACTGCCCTTATGCAATGGCACTATATTACCTTCCTTCCATTCCCTGGGCACCTTTCTCACAGCCAGTTCATTGAAAAGCCAGGTTAAAGGCACTGTCAGTTCCCTAGCACATTCTCTCAAAACTCGTGGTGAAATAGCATCCAGTCCCAAAGCTTTACTGACATCCAGAGTACTCAGTATCTGAAACATACTCTCCTCCTGTACCTCTAAACCTCGAACCTGCCCTATCCCTCTAGCATTAAAACTGACTCCTCTAGGATGAAATACTCCAATAAAGTGTTCATTGAACAATCCCACTATGTCCTCTGCATCAGTCACTCTATTCCCATTTTTATCCCACAATATCATTCTTCCACAGTCATTTCTCCTCTTACTGGCCACATAGCTAAAAAATTCCCTAGGATTTTCTTTGGATCTTAGGGCCAATCTCCTCTCATAATTCCAGTTTCGCTTTCCTTACCACACTAGTCACTCTTCTGGCCTGTGTCTTATATTCTTCATGCATCTTCTCTTCACCTGTCTCCTTATATCTCTTCCATAGCCTCTTTTTCACATGCAATTCCTGTTTAATATTGTTTGTCATCCACTTTACTCCGAATTGTGTCCTCTTCTTCACTCGTGGTATACAACTTACCATTGCTACTAACAAATATTCTTTCACAATTTCCCACGCACTAATGATATCCCGGCCTTCCAATTCCTCCCTCCATGAAACTTCCCCAAGTTGACGACTAAGACTATTATAATCACCTGCTTTATAATTCCACATAAGTTCCCATCTCTTTGATACTCCTGCATGTCAATTCATTTTCCAAGTCAAAACCATATGGTCACTCTCTCCAACTGGTGGGAGCGATGTCATCTCAGTTATTATCAACTCTTCTGATGCTATAACCAAATCCAAAACTCTTGAACCTCTTGTTCCCTCTGTTACATGTTGCCTTAGACATTTGTCCCTCAAGAATCCAAAAATTCCATTCCCCTATTGCTACATGCATCTTCCTCTCTCCAATTTATACTACTGTAGTTAAAATCTCCCATAACAATCATTCTTCTTGCACTTGCCAAACTTAACTGTCTAAATATCTCCTGTCCCCATCCTCTTTGCTCCTGGGTCTGTAGCAACACCCCACTAAATATCCTCTCTTGCCCACTACCTCACACCATATGCTCTCAAAATCATTTGTCTCACTGCCATCCAAAGCCTCCACTCTTAGAGGACATAGGTCATCACTTATCATAAGCAATACCCCACCACCACACTTTCCCCTCCTATCCTGCTGAAAAATGCTGTACCCAGTGACTTCTGTTCCTGTTATTATATCCTTTTCTGTCAGCCACGTCTCAGTGATCCCAATAATTTTTGGCCAGGCTGATGCTATCTGCGCCACCAATTCCTCTCCCTTATTCCGGATACTCCTGGCATTAGTATAAAGCATATAAATGCCATTGTTTCTATTCCAAGCATTATCCCCTCTAGACTCTACTGGGCTCAGTGTTACCTGATGTCTCCCTTCTCCCAAGTATCCATTCCCACAAGAGGCCACCCATTAGATCAGCAATCTCTCCAGATGCCTACGTCCTTCCTCATTCAAATGTAAGCAGTCTCTCACATACAATTCCTTTCTTTCCTCAAACGCACTCCAAGCATCCACATATACCAGTCCTCTAATGTCACACATTCTAGCTATTATGTCATTCAATACTACTGCTCTTCTGCTCAGCTTGTCATTATCATACCTAGGCAACATGCACACTATTTTTCCTCTCTCTCTCTACCTTCTTCCATACAGCCTCAAGCAAAAATCTCATCTCTCACTGCCCGACTTACATTACCACTCAAGTCATTTGTTCCTACCATCACAATCATTTCATCCACCCTTTCACCTCTCTTAATTGCCATAGTTTCCGAAAACACTCCTCACGCATCCTATCTTGAACATCACGAATCATTGAGTCGCCATACATTATACCTCTTACCATTCCCTCTCTCCTATTGTTTCCATTCTCTCCTTTTCCTTCATTCCCATAGGTCTCTCTCATTCCCTCCCCTCTACTGCTATTCTCTCTTCTAGCATTCCCATACCTCTCTCTCCTACTACTGTTTCCATTCTCTCCTCTTCTAGCGCTCACATACATCTCTCTCATTCCCTCTCTCTCCTACTGTTCCATTTTCTCCACTTCTAGTACTTCCATATCCCTCTCTCATTCTGTCTCTCCTACTGTTTCCATCCTCTCACATACACAAATCTCATCAAACCATGCCTTAAACTAATTCAATGTATCTGCATTCAGAACACACTTAGGCAATGCATTCCACTCACTAACCACTCTCCATGCATAGAAATGTTTCTATGAAAAATTTCTTCCATGTTAACCTGGTAATAACCCTGAATAAAATCCCCCAATTTACCTATTTATAGCCATAAATATTGATACAACTTGAACAGCACATAAACCTCTATTAGTAAATCATTAACTAAATGATATGTGATTTAGTAAATCATATGTGAATAGAGAAATGCCACAAGAAAGGACAGGCTTTAGGAGAGGCAGAGGAACTAGAGACCAAATAGCAAACATGAGACTCATGGATAACAGATTCAACATGGGAACTAATCAAAAGAAGTTGGTTGGAAAAACAAAGAGAAGCAAGAAGAACCATCAAGCAGTATAAATTTTATACTAATAAATGTGAAGAGATAGTTTCAGACGAGAAGGCACAATTATAAAAGGAATGCTTTATTTAGTTCGTGACCTAAAGAACAAGTTTAAGTCCAAGAATATCACTATAGATGTGAATGGAGTATTACTAACAGAAGCATTAGAAATCAAAAACAGATGGAAAGAATACTGTGAGGAACTGTATGATAGAGTGTATAAAGAAAATTTGGAGGAGCCCTCTCACCAGGTAAATTCTGATTTGGAACCTCTTTCACTTGGGCACGAAGTTGAAAAAGCAGTTAAGCAGCTTAACATCAATAAGGCCCCAGGAGCAGATAGAATCCCAGGCCACAGGGGATGGGGGGGGGATAAGAGTGTTTCATCAACAGATTACAAGGATATGAGAGACAGGATCATGGCCTAGAGACTGGAAAGTCGGTTTTCATACCACTACATAAGAAGGGAGATATGAAAGCTTGCAAGAACTATAGAAGTATTAATTTAATATCTCATGCAAGCAAATTGAAGATCATGGTAAATAGGATTGAGGCCAAAATTGAGGCAGAGATGACTATGATTAGACAGATAACAGAAAAATATAAAGAATTTAAACTCCCTCTGGTAATGTGTTTCTTAGACTACTCCAAAGCATTTGACTGTGTTCAGCATGTGAAACTGTGGGAAGTATTGAAAAGAATGGATTTTCCCCAACACACTATCAGGTTGATAGCCAACTTGTACAGGGAAGCAAGCCATGGTAAGAACAGGTGTTGGATTGACTGATTAATTTCAGGTTGGAAAAGGAGTTAGGCAAAGTATTTGCCTGTTATATGTTATATATTAGTGAGGAGGAAATGTTTATTTCCTCTTCACTAATATATAACATATCACTTGTTTAGTATATATGCAGAGGACATCATGCATCAAGCATTGGATAGGCTCAAGACAGGAATTAGAATAGGAGGTAGATTGATCAGTAATATGAGGTATGCTGATAATACTGTACTTCTCTATAATGACAAGGAAGAACATAGACAAATTCTTGATAAAGTTAACAAGTTAAGTAATAACAGAGGACTTCAACTCAATCTTAGCAAGACAAAGATTATTGTTCTCAAAGGAAATACAAACACGGAAGCTCTTGAGAAACAAGTGTACTTAATGGAGAAAGAATTGAAGAAGTCAGCAAGTTCGAGTACCTGGGATCCATTATTAATGTGAAGAATTGCTGTTCACAAGATTAAGAATGGCTAAAACAACAGTCAGAAACCTGTATAAAATCTGGAGGGATGGATCTATCTCCATTGGAACAAAGTTGAGGATTTTGGATGCAGTTGTTTTTCCAACAGCAAATTATGGATGTGAGACTTGGAACCTAAAGAAGTCAGATAAAAAAAGGATATCAGCTTTTGAGATGTGGTGTTACAGATGACTGTTGAGGATATTGAAAGGCATACAAATGAATGGGTATTAGAAAAGATCAGTAGAACTTTAAGGCTTATTAAGAATATTGACACAAGAAAGTTAAAATATTTTGGACACATTGAAAGGATGGGAGAACTTCTCAAAACAGTAATAGAAGGTAACGTTCCTGGAAAAGAGGGAAGGGAGTAGACTGCCATTGAGATGGATAGATTGTTTGTGTGGGATGACTGATCTTCTGAGAGTTGAAGCATCCAGAAAAGCATACAACAGAATTCAATGGCGAGGCATGGTGTGGCACATCACCAAGCAACGGAGTGACCATACAGCATCTGTGTATGCCCAGTGAACATATGAGATGAGAAACATGAGTGTGGAGGAGACTATTAAGAATCCCATGGACTGCAAGACAATGACCAATAAGAAAGTTTTATAGAATATAAAGACAGAATGCTCTTTAGAGGCGATGATCACTAAGCAGAAGTTGATGTATTTTGGTCATATTTTGCAAGCTGATGAATAATTGAAAATTGCACTTATATTGGGAAAGATTGAGGGAATGAGAAGAAGAGGAAGACCACAAAAGAGTTCGATAGACAACATAAAAGAGCTTACTAACTTGAACTTACAATTTCTTAAAGAAAGGACAAGAGGCCGAGTGGGATGAACAGTCTTTGTTCAAAGGATCACCAAGAGTCGAAAATGACTGGATGGCACATAACAACAAAATCATTTACAGCTTTCAGCACATATAAAGACATGTATATCATGCATCTAACGGTGTTCAATGTTCGAAATGTCTCCTTTTGCCTTCTATATGCTCAACGTCTGTGAGGCCACATATTAATGGCAGCATGCGCAACAACCAACACAAATGCTGCCAATGCTCCCAAAAATCCACCTTCAGGATGGCAATGCTGAGATGTCGTTTCTTGCAGGCTACGATCTCAAGTTCTGAGCACAAGTTGAAGTTCAACAGATTCAGACTAAGACTTCCCAATGGGAAATCAGATAGTGCTATGTGGTCAGGCACATTTGTCTCCAACCACTTTTGTGTGGTTCTCATCTTACATGCAGGGGTGAGTCCTGTTGGAAGGTCCACTGCCTATAGTGAAACAAGGTGTTGTTCAAGGGCCATACCGCAGGTTCCAGCACAATGTCGTTATACACTTTTCCATGAGAAACTGACTTTTGTGAAGAACTTTTGTCTTTCTCCAATGAACTCTGTGTCTAGTGAAGATGGCATGTTCTGCAAGTCCAGACTTTTCAGGTTTAAAGTATTCAATATAAGATTGGTGTTCTTCTAGCCGAATGGAGGCAGATCTTCCCGTTTGTCCGAAATAACATAATCCACAAGAACACGGAATCTGGTAGACAGCTGGATGATTAAGATGTGGAAGCTTGTCCTTTGGAGAAGCGAGAAAGGTGGAGATTTTTCTAAACGGTCGAAAGCCAACAAAAATATTCAGTGGTTTTAAAATTTTTGCTATACGTTCACTGATGCCTTGTATATAAGGGATGGTAATGCGCGTTATTTCCTCTGTGTTTGAAGAGGGAGACATATTAAATCTACTCAAAGTTCTTTTAATGAAGCAATTCTTATAGCCATTAGATAGAAAGGAAGAAGTTATATATCGTATTTCTTTCTGTAAAAGATCGTCTGTAGAACAAAAGGAGTGGGCCCGATGAACCAGTGTTTTAATAGTTCCTGCCTTTTGACTGGGATGGTGATGAGATTCCGCATGGATATAATGGAACTTCAACAATTTCTCAATAAGTTAAACGCATTTCATCCTAGGATCAAGTTTACCCTAGAAGTAGAATCAAATAAGCAGTTAGCCTTTTTAGATCTTCTAATTCTTCGCCAACCAGATGGTAACGTACATTTCTCAGTTTATAGAAAGAAGACTCATACAGGCCATTATATCCATGCGGAATCTCATCACCATCCCAGTCAAAAGGCAGGAACTATTAAAACACTGGTTCATTGGGCCCACTCCTTTTGTTCTACAGACGATCTTTTACAGAAAGAAATACGATATATAACTTCTTCCTTTCTATCTAATGGCTATAAGAATTGCTTCATTAAAAGAACTTTGAGTAGATTTAATATGTCTCCCTCTTCAAACACAGAGGAAATAACGCACATTACCATCCCTTATATACAAGGCATCAGTGAACGTATAGCAAAAATTTTAAAACCACTGAATATTTTTGTTGCCTTTCGACCGTTTAGAAAAATCTCCACCTTTCTCGCTTCTCCAAAGGACAAGCTTCCACATCTTAATCATCCAGGTGTCTACCAGATTCCGTGTTCTTGTGGATTATGTTATTTCGGACAAACGGGAAGATCTGCCTCCATTCGGCTAGAAGAACACCAATCTTATATTGAATACTTTAAACCTGAAAAGTCTGGACTTGCAGAACATGCCATCTTCACTAGACACAGAGTTCATTGGAGAAAGACAAAAGTTCTTCACAAAAGTCAGTTTCTCATGGAACGCCTTTATAAAGAAGCATGTGAAACTCTACTTCATTCTCCTAACTTAAACAGATCCGACGGCTTACGTCTATCCCCTTTATGGGAGATAGTACTTTACAAATCAGCTAATCTTTCCTAACTTTTTATTGTATTAATTTTTTTTTTTTTTTTTTTTTTAGGAAAGTTATTGACCTTTTTAGTTATCTTACACCAGCTACTTAGGTGGCGCTTTTTGGAATTGTCAGTTAGTGTTTAATTTTTGTGCCTAATTGTACTGAAGATGCCTGTGACACACAGGTGAAAATTATACTATTAAATAATATTTCTACGTGAGTTTTTCCGTTATTTATTATGTATAGTTATGTCTACTCACGGTTTACCTCTTTTAAAACATAATGCTTAATAGTCCAATACACAAATATCCTACTGACCCTCAGTGTTTTTAGGGTGCTGAAAATAACAGGTGGCTGCATTCCAACCTCGTGAAGTGCTATTACAGCTATAGGGTTCTCATAATTTCACCACTGCATTTTGACCCATACAGCTAGACCTCTCTTTCTCTCAACCGATAAACATGCAAATATTGGTTGCACACAGCACTACTAACAGAACTGGGACTGTGCAATTCTGTGGGCAGCAAAGGGCACGTGAAAATTGTAAAAGTGTTTACGGCAAGACTGTGTATATTCCCAACATTATCATTCTCAGAACTAAGTTTCACTTACAACAATTATCTTTGGGCATACTGTCTAAATCAATGCAACAAACTCAGCCTCTTATTTTTGATACTCCTTGCATTAGTATCCAAACAACAATTCTGCTGATTTTGAGGGGATCTCACCAACACCATCACTCTGTATTCTGTAGTACAGAGTTATGGTGTTGGTGGGATGTCCATTTCCTAACTCATTTCCTGATCCTAACTCTAATTTTCAATTCATATCCCTCTCATCCTCATCTTTATACACTGCATCACTTTCTAACCTTTGTATCCATCTTTTTTCAATCCTTCCAAAACATGCTTAACTCCTTTACCTTATTAACTTCTTTCTCATTCACATCAGTCAACTGCTTCTTTAGATGTTCAATTTCCTCCTCCATATGTTTAACTTCACTCTTCATTTTCATCAACTTTTTCTAAGCTAAAGCTTTTCATTATTCTTATGCCAGCACTTCCATCCATTTTCTGATTACTTCTGATGATGCTATTCACATTTTTGGAATGCTTCAGTGAATCATCACATTTCTCAGATACTAATACTTTCTTATATATTTACTGGTGTTGAATTGACATCTTCACTTGTCGTCCCACATAACCACTCTATTCAAATCGCACTAAAGCACTAGTGCATCTACATCAACATCATTCCTAATAATTTTTCCCAACTTAGCATCACCTGCCAACAAATGAATATCCACTTGCAAACCATTCACAATATCATTAACAAGCAAATTAATCAGCAGTGGTCCTAGAACAGAGTCCGGTGTGACTCCACTGGTAATAACTCTTCTCCCCTCTATACAGAACTGTTTAACATCTATTAGAAAGACAGTTTCATATCCAATCAGCCAACTTATTATCTAATCCCATTTGCAATAATTCATACATAAATTTATTATGTGGTAACCTGTCAAATGCCATTGCAACATCTAGAAATACTACCGTATATGAATCAAAAATAATCAGAAATATAGTCACCTTATAAAATGTAAGTAAATTGGTGAAACAAGACCTCCCTTCATCAAACCCATGTTGACCTCTATACACAATCTTTTCCTTATTTACCCAAACCTGTATTCTAATCCTAACCTATCCCTCCAAAACTTTAACAACCACTCCAGAAGTTCGAAGAGGTCTGTAATTGAACCACGTTTTGTTTTACCTTTATGCATTTTGCACTCTTTCCGCTCATTAGTGATTATTCCAGATTCAAGTGTCAGTTACTCAGAACATTCTTTCACAAACACATGGTGAAATCCCACATCTAGTCTAATAGCATCATTCACTGTGACAATTATAGACTTCTACCTCATTCACCTTCCAGGAACTGAGTTGAAGTATTCATTTCTCAGTTTCTTGCTACCTTAGAATAGAATCACCACTTTAATTTTTTTTAATACTATTATTATCACCATTACATAGCAACTCTATGGACTCATCATGAGGGGGGGGGGCAATACGCCATCTACCTTCCATTAATGGTATTTTGGGCTTACTTTTTTTTTTTTTTTTTTGATTGAAAACTACTCTGCGACTTCTGGAGTAAATCACATGTTCACTCACAACTTTTATCCTACACAACACCATTTATACAATGCGCGCCATCTACCGTCCATTAACAGCATTTCTATCTTGCTTTTGTTGGATAGAAGTGGTTTCTGGTAAATAAACCATGTGGTATGTAACGTGTGTCGCGAGGTTTTGTTGATATCTCTCACTCACTCAATTAAGTATCTTCCCTCTCACAGATATCAGCTTGGAATTATTGAGATACGCTCTGAGTAAAATTTCAGTTAATTAACTTATTACAAATTAAGCAGTTTTTAAAGGAGGTCGCTTTATTCGCAATATTTATATGGATATTATGGTGCCTTCTTCACAAGACAAATCATAATTTACTTACCTGACACCTCTTTATTTTTTCCACTTAACATCCTTGTCTGTTTATTTCTATCACTTTTGTTATTACAGAAAATAAATCACCAGATGATTCAGTGAATGCTCTAAATAAATTAGAATAAAATCTACTTTTGGCTGACAGACTCGCCACACAAATGTATTGCTTATGGATACGTACGTATATGCACAGTGAATGCCTTGAAATGGCATGTTACAGTACACATTCAACTCAGTAAATGTCACTGACTTGCTTTGATGATAAAATATGGATTATTTTTGCATTTATACAGAACTCCTAGAATTATTGAGATGGGCCAGCGTTAAATTGTGTTAATAAGAAGGCCATTCTAAATATTAAAAAAAAAAAAACCACAAAGAACACTAATAATCTTCAAAGCAAAACGTTCTGGCGTATTTAATGAAATATTAACCTTTATAAAAAAAATTAAACATTGACAGATACAACTGTACGCATTCCGTTAAGTAGTTCAACTAGTAATTATCAATTTGCTAACAATAGCGCCCTCATGACAAAAAAAAACACTTTAGTATTAAAGTAAGGTTTAATTAAAATAACAGCAGAATAAATCGTTGATTGTTCAGCGACTGATAAGCAACAGCACGTTATTAAGGCAAGAAAGCTAGTGCTTATTATGATCAATGACCTGTCCCAAGCCCAACGTGCGGAATTTTTATTACTTTTTGTTTATTCAAGACTCCCCTCTATAAAGTAAGAAAAGGTAGACAGACATTTCTACGAAAATATCATTTATATATATTTTTTTTAATAATTCTGTTTTCTTATATGAAGGACAGCAAAAAAAAAAGGGACAAAAAAATGAGAATAAAATATTCTCTGCAGCTAAAGGTAAGGATTAATGGCGTTGTTTAAAATTTGAAATGGGAAAGTAAATAGTTTTTGAAAGCCTCTTATTATCTTATTTTTTCAAGTGATTTGGGAGGTTTGTTCTTCTGCTGCTTTATTCTTCATAGCATTTTTTTTTTTTTCATAGTATTTCACATTCTTATATCATGGTTGAGTTTTAACTTTACCTAGGAAACTTATGTTGTGGATGACGAAATATAAAATAAATATCCATTCGTATAGTTTTAGAATACGATCGTGATATTTGAGCAATTCATTATGTTGTTATAAGTTTGACTTTTGGCCATCAAGCATTAGCAGGAGTAGGACAAAGTTTTGATTAACATGCTGAAGGCAATTCCTATTCCCCCCCCCCCTCACTGCTTCAAAGAGTGTTGAGGATCTGCTAAGTGAACACATACACACACAAAAGTTATTATTACCCCAAGACCTCATGGAGTCATCTGGGAGGTCCTTTAATCACACACACACATCTCATCATACCATGCCTTGAACACACTCAAACTCCTTGCAGACACCACACTCTCAGGCAAGGCATTCCAGTCATTCACAACTTTGCACGAAAAAACCTGCCTGCCTCTCACTCCCCTATTCACACCCTCTTTATACAGTTTCCAGGGATGACCTCTGGTTCTCCCCTGATCTCCCGCTATTCTCTGTAGAACTTCTCCACCGTTGATCCTATAACAACCCCTTACCAATTTGTAGGTCTCTATCATATCTCCCCTATTCCTCCTGTCCACCAGATTCTGCAAATTAAATCTTCTCAATCTTTCCTCATGCTCGACATTCCAGAGGTCAGAAACTACCTTAGTCAGTCGCCTTTGGACCCTTTCCAACAGCTCTTCATCCTTCTGAAAACCCGCTGACCAAATCTGGGCACAATAGTCCATGTGTGGCCTAATCAAAGCCTTATACAATGGAACAAGAATCTCCCTACTTCTACACGTCAGTGTCCTCCGCATCATTCCCAGAAGCCATTGTGTTGTCTTCAACATTTTGGCGATGTGTCCTCTAAATTTCAGATCCTTATCCACTATCACCCCCCAGATCTATTATTTCCTCTACCTCCAACAATATATTCTCACCAAGCATAAATTCTGAATCCCATCTTTGTTTTCCAAATTTTAAAACCTAACATTTTGCAACATTTAACTCACATCCTCATTTCCATGCCCAATCACTCAATTTATTCAAGTCTTCTTGTAAGGCCACAACATCTTCACTACTCTTTATGGTTCGTCCCAACTTTGCATCATCTGCAAACAACTGAATATCTTCATCCGAATCTTTGCCAATATTATTAATATACAAGTTAAACAGTAATGGCCCTAAAACAGACCCCTGAGACACTCCACTAGTGACTTTCCTTTTCCTGGATATCGCACCCCCATACACGACTTGTTGATACCTATCAGATAGCCAGTCTCCAATCCAATGCTTTAATCTAATATCCAACCCCATCTGCCCTAGTTTAACTGTCAGCTTATCACGAGGTACTCTATCAAAAGCCTTTGCGAAATCCATGTATATTACTGTGTATCCTTCTCCTCTGTCCTAGGAAGCAGTCACTTTATTATAATAAGTAAGTAGATTACTAAAACATGAACTCCCTTTAGCAAATCCATGCTGTCCATCAAAGATAATACCATTGTTGTCAACCCAATTCTTGATTCTAGTTCTCACAAGCTTCTCCAACAACTTAACAATAACACCTGACACACAGATAGGCCTATAGTTTCATGCTTGAGTTCTATCACATTCTTTATGAAGTCGCACAATCTTGCCCTCCTTCCACTCCTTAGGAACTTGACCAAGTGCAAGACTCGTATTAAAAAAATATGTCAAGGCAGGTGTCAACTCCCTGGCACATTCCTTCAGAATACGTGGTTATATATTATCAAGTCCCACAAGCCTTATTTACATCTAGTTTGCTCAACTCCTGTACACCTCTTGCTCACTTACAGTCAGTTTCTCTCTCCCCCCCCCCAACATCAACTGCTCTCAATCTCTTCATGAAGTCACATTCACAAGATTAAAAGACCTTTATGAACTGCTCATCAAGTATCTCTACCACACCTTCCTCAACAGCTGTCTTTATACCATTTTCTCCAATCAGTGTTATCCTTCCATAATCATTCTTTTGCTGGCTACATATTGAAAAAACTCCCTAGGATTCTTTTTGGCTTCATTAGCTAACTGCTGTTCATACCTCTCTTTAGCTACTCTCACCAACCAAGTCACCCTCCTTGCCTGGTCTTTGTAGACCTCATGAAATTAGTTATTCCCACTTCTCTTATGCTGCCTCCACAATGCCCTTTTTCTCTGTATTGCATGCTTAATCTCTTTATTCATCCATCTCACACCCACCTTATTTAACCTTCTCGCCCTTGGAATACATTTAGACATTGTCTACTAGATAGTTTTTGACAATCCCCCAAGCTGCATTGATCTCTTTTCCAGCTAACTCCTCATTCCACGCTACACCCACAAGCTGTCTCCTGAGCTCTTCATAATCCCTTGTAGTTCCACATATACCCTTTTCTCACAGGGGTCCTCGCACTGCTGGCAACTACCCAGGTAATCACCTCATGGTCACTCTCACCAATTGGTGGATGATTTGACATCTCATTTATAATTACATCCTCTGATGAGATAACCAAATCCAAGACCGTTAATCCTCGTGTGCCCTCTGTTACATACTGTCTGAGGTAGTTATCCCTCAAAACCTCAAGAAACTCATTTTCTTTACATCCAGTTGCTATCTCATCATTCCAGTCTATATTGCCATAATTAAAATCACCCATAATGATCATCCTTTTCTTATTTGCTTGGCTAATTTGACTATACATTTCACTATCACCACCATCCACATTACCTGGTCTATAACAACATCCCACTAAGTATTTGATTCCATTCACCTCTATCTCACACCATACTACCTCAAAACCACTAGCACTATTTCCGCCTTGCATCTCTACTTTGTATGGACATAACTCTTTCTCTATCATCAATAGCACTGCTCGTCCCTTTTTACCCCTTCTATCCTCATGAAACACATCATACCCTTCCATCTCTGTTCCTATCAGGATGTCATCCTCTTCCAACAATGTCTCATTTATTCCAACAATTTTTGGGGGAACAGACTGAATTTGTGCAACCATTTCATCTGCCTTGTTTCTTATACTTCTAGCATTTGTATACAAACTCAACAGCTCATTTCTGGATCTACAGCTAGTTCCACTGATACCACGCACTCGATGTGATCTCTCCATGCTCGACTGGGACCATTTCCCTTTCTGCTTCTTCATTTTAGAACCCTTTTCAATTCCAGCTGTTTCCTCTTGATCCCTGGTCATCCCTTTCCTTTCCTGCCTACACATGCTCTCACCTCCTCTTGGAGCATCCACCTTTCTCGAACGTGTACCCCTGTCCACCCTGCGCCTCCCCGTTTCCCTGCTCCTCTTGCACACCCATTCTCTCATTTTCTATACTCATACCACTCACTTCCCCATTCATATCCACCTCTTCAATCTCTCCTGTCTTACTCTCCTGCTCTTCCACATCACTCCCCTCTTGATCTGATTCATTCTCTCTATTCCCTTCTCTACCTTCCAGCAGCAGTCTCTCCAAGCAACTCACACCATAACTACTGAAATGCAGTCCGTCGCTCCCATACAGCTCACTTTGTCCCTCAAACTCATTCCACACATTAACAAGCTGTACTCCCATCTCCTCACACATTTCAGCCAGCATATCATTCATAATCCCTGCTCTCCGCAAGGATTATGAATGAGGTTATGAATCTCCGCAAGTTATATTCGAAAAACAGCAATGTATAATATAATTGACAAAAGTCAGCTTGTAAAGTGAAATGTCATCATATTTGAATATATGATATGTATTTATAAATATATTCTGTCAGTACGGATTATGCTATTTAATTATACGAATCTATTGTTAATTATCACGTGCATGCAAAATATATTGCCAATTATTGAGATGGGCCATCATTAAATCGTGTTAATCAGAAGGCTATTCTAAATAAAAACAACAAAAAAACACAAAGCGAATATTCACAAATATGATTTTGTTCAACGACAACAGGACATTGTGTCTTTTTTTTATTATTATTATTATCATCATTATCACAGACAACTCCAAGGAGTCCCTAGACTCATCGAGTGAGGCCCTAAACATCATGTCAAGAACAACTATTCAACATCCACACAGTATCTATCATACTTTGCCTTGAACTCATTCACAGTCATGACACCTACAACAGACTCTGGCAACTTATTCCACTCATTCACCACTCTCCAAGTAAAAAACCTAGATCTAACACCCTTGCTAACCACACTCTTGCCCAGTTTCCATGAATGGTCTCTAATCCTCCCAACACCAGTCCTGTTCTGAAAAATATCCTCTGAATTATCTCAGAGGATATTTGAATATCTCAATCATATCACCCCTTTTCCCCCCTATCAACCAGTTTCTGCAACCCACAAATCTTCAACCTGTTCTCATAAGGTTCATTCGATAGACCTGCTATCATCTTGGTCACTTGCCTCTGAATCCTCTCTACCTCCTCCCCATCAAGAAGAAACCCTGGCACCCAGATCTGGACACAGCAGTCAAAATAGGGTCTTATGAAGGCTCGATACAATAACTTGCTTGTCTCTGCTCGTCAAAGTATTCTTCAGTAACCAAGTGATTTGATGAGCTGATTTAGCCACTTTTGCAATAATGCTCCCTAAACTTCAACTCCCTATCCACCAACACTCCCAAATCCCTGGTCATCAATGTGGTATCCCAAATCCCAAATACAGTTCCATCAATGTGGTATACTGCTGCTAATCTTTTCACCCCAAAATGCATAACCTTACACTTTGCTATATTAAATTGACATCCATTCTCCTTAGCCCAGTCCTCCAATCTATCCAATCATCCTGCAAAATTTTGACATCCTATGCACTCACTATTACTCTACCCAACTTTGCATCATCAGCAAACAAATGAACAGTTCCTCTCAGATCCTTTCCTATATCGTTAATGAACAAATTGAACAGTAGTGGTCCAAGAACAGAACCTTTTGGCATACCACTATTCACAGGCCGTCTTTTGGACTCTACTCCTGAATAAACCACTCTCTGATGTCTCTCCATCTCACCAACCCTATGTCCATCAACCCTATATCCATCCCCATGTGCTGCAGCTTACTGATTAGAATTCCATGTGGTATCCTGTCAAAAGCCTTAGCAAGGTCCAGCAGTATCACTGTAAACCCATTACCCTTATCCAGCTCAGCTGTCACTGTGTTATAAACGTGAGCAAGTTAGTGAGGCATGATCTACCCTTCACAAAACCATGCTGTCCCCATACAGTATCGCATTTTCATCTATCCATTCCTGTATTCCTTTGGATTGGGAAAGACCGGAGTTGGAGTTTCGTCATGAGGAAAATCGTCGTGATGATTTAAAAAAAAAAGAAAAAAAGTTAGCCAATTTCATATGGAGCTCGTCATTTTTCTTTCTTTCTCATTCTGCATACAGGTAAGTTGGCCACCTCACGCAATGCAAACAAAAAAATACTATCCTTGGACGGAAGATGGTGTATTATTATAATTATATTATTAGAGGGCTCACAGAATGCAATGAGGAAAAGTTAATGAATTGGATACTTTTGGCCGGTGCTAAAGACAGGTATAGGTTGAAATAAGATGTTATTATTATTGATTCTGGACCTCCGTGGAATCACAATACTCACCATAGGAGGCCATTCCTAGAAAACACTATCATACCACTTATTCACCATTTGTGCTCTCGCCATCCGTTCAGGCAGTGCATTTCACATTTTAACTGAGCTTTATGCAAAGAAACCACTCCTCATCCTCTTGCTCATTACTTCATTTTGCAACCTCCAGGAGCCGTCTTGTCCTCGCATTTCCCCCCCCATTCCACCAAATGAAGGAACTCCAAAGTGTCAACTCTGTAACTACTTTTCAACAGTTTAAATGTCTCATATATAAAAGAGTTACTGTAAGAATAAAAAAAAGAATAATAACAAGGAAGGCGAGAGAAAGAAAGAAAAAAAGAAAAGATTGGAAATGTGATGTATGATACTAATAAAGCCAGCCTGGTTGGCTGAGTGGTTAGTGTATATGCTCTCCAGCCAAAAGTCTTCGGGTTCGAATTCCACCGTGGGTATGGATGTTTGTGATTGTCTGTGAAAATACTAGTGGCATTAGTATAGATGATGCAGTTCACTGTAGTTGGTGGAGAGACAGAGTTGTAGAATAGGTTCCCTCCCTCCCTCCCTCAATTAATCTTTGGACTCCTTGGAGGTGTCATGTAATAATAATATTTAAATTGAGGAGGTCACAGTAGTAGTTTGATGAATGAAAGTATGTAAGTATAAATGCTAACCTGTAGTTGAATGGATTTAGAGTTAGATGTATCGAAAAAGTGTCAAAGCAGAAAAACTAGGGCTATTTAAGGGAGAGGGGGAACATAAAGTTTACTAGATGAGCAGGCATTCTCAAAATAGGTAAATATAAGAATGGAAATATTTCAAATAAATCCAAAACTAGTTTTTCTAGCTATATCTCAGTGGGATAACAATTTAAAGATGCAAAGATACCTGTGGGCTCAAGAGGATATTGCAGTTTATCTATATTTATTGTCCGAAGCAGAAAGGAGGATAATTAATTATTTTCACCTTCTCAAAATTTATAGGCATTTGTAAGAGTTGATCACGAAGAATATAGTAAAGGGATAGGATATAAGGAAATTACATTTTCAGAGATGGCAGAGTGAGAGAAGAGAATTGATTGCATTTTTTTTTTTCCCAATGATTCCAAAAGAAATGAAACTGAGAAAATTAATGGTTTGGCATGTAGACAGTAGCAGGAGTGGAATGTAACACATATGATGCTATTTGATGTGAGATAGATGCCAATAATGTAAAATATATAGTCTGTTGCTTATATATAGTCTTGAAGCACAAAGTAATATATAGATAGCATCCTTCAACAAATTAGTATTTTGAATGTACAGGATGACTAATTATTATGTGAGACTAACTGTGGAGACATAGAGCAGAAGAATGAAAAGATATATGGAGAGGAAATAGAATTTACGCAGCTATATTAACCAATAAACAGCATGTGGTGAAGGAGGAACAAAGGATTTCATGGTGTTATATCATGTGATAGAGGATTTGCCTATAACTAATGTGACTATTTTGCATCCAGTTGGGAAGAGTTATCACACAGCCTTTACCTGACGTAAAATAAAGTTTTGAGTTAAAGAGGAACTTATGTGGACTACAGAGTGGATAATTATGACAAAATGAGAAAAGTAGAAATTGTCTTGAAGCAATACCTTATCATCAGAAGCTGCAAGTGAAGGACATCATTATGAGAAATAGTTAAGTTATGTTTGCTGGAAGCAGTATCAGGCTCTCATACATTAGAAAGTGGGAGTTAAATTGATGAATAGCATAAGCAGGAGTTGGAAAAAAATGTAGAAGGATTGTAACGAGAAATGTGGTCACAAGTTCATGCAATCCAAATAACACCTCCAGTCTCAGGACTCTCTGCAACATGCATATTACATATTATGCACTACATGATCCTTCATCCATAGTATGCTTCCTAGATGATATTTTTGTGTATTAATTGTATGTGTGTTTTCTATCCAATTTGCTTGTTTATCCAAGAGAAAACTTGCTATCTCTGTGTCAGACCAATGAACTTACCATCAGTTTAAGAAACTCATAGAAAAATTCCATTCATGATGAAGAGAATCTAACCCAGGTCTTTCCATATGAAAAGTGCATCCTATTGTTCTTCTGACTTTGCTACACAGGTACCTAAATGAGAAGAAATTAGCCAAGAAGCCCCTGCCCACACCAAGATTTCATTTACTGCTGTGTGATGAGTAAAAGGAAACATGATTATTAAAGGATAACTTTAATGATATAGCAGGTGATAGCAGCAGAAATAGATGAATTTTAAAGCGTATCATCTCATCGAGTTCATAAGATAATGCACTGACTGACATTCTCACATGAGTAAAGTCTGTATATGAGAAGCTACTGGCAATGCAGATGCAGATTTGAGCTTCTCCCTGATCATCTTGTCACACATTGCATAGGTGAACTTTTTCTAACATTTCTTATTGCACAGAGGTCCAGATCTCGCATGATTAATGGTATATAGAGATAACAGTTTTTATATATCCTTCATTATGCCATCATTTCCTCTCATTGTGTTTACAACTCTCTGAGTAACTTTTATACCTTTTACACTGTGTTCCTTTGAACTAAAGTTCTTTATCCAATTCTTCTAGAACCCTTGCCTCCTCTTCCTCCTCCTAGTGAAGTTCTTCTTACAAAATATATTTTGTCCCATCTTTTCTAGTCACATAGGGGATGACTTTAAGCTGATATCTCCATTCATCTGACTAAAGTACTAACCTGCTCAAATCCCATTTGTAGCAACACATCAGAGCTTCCCAATTTAGTATCATTAACAACAATTGAATTTTCCCTTCAACTCGTATATAGAGGCTAATGACTTCACATCACTTGCCTTAGTATCCATTAATGCAAAACACATATCCTTATGGACATGTATAATTCTATGCATTATGGGAAGGTCACTACCCAGACCGGTTTTGACTTTTATTGAGGTCTCATCAGTAGGAGACAGACCCAAAAGTGACATTACAGTTGAAGTTATGCAGACGTCATATTTCCATATACGAGTGGCCAAAAGGTGTCACATGTTATTAGTAAAATCTCTGGATTAGAGATTTTACTAATAACATGTGGAGGGGGCGGTCCACTCAGGATGGCACTTTGAACCTTTTTGAACTTTTGCAGTTAATTCTAAAATACAGTCTTGAGATCTCATTCCCAAATATTGTAATACTACTACTACTACGAATTTTCCTCACAATTGCTGTAAGTGTTGCTAGTTGTGAGAGGAGTTTTTCTAAATAAAATTGATTAAGAATTACCTACATTACTATGAAAGAGACTTCGCCAATATAATCAACGATTTTGCTAACAGAAAAGCAAGAAAAATAACATTTTAAATAAATAATTTTAGAATATTGAAATTAAAGTTTTACTTCAAAAATAAACATAGTGTTTTAGTTTATTTCCCTATACGTTGTTTTGACTTTTTGTAGTATTTTTGGTGTGTATTGAGAGGGATGAAAAACTGAGGGACTGCCCTGGATGGCAAAAACTCTAGCTACACCGCTGGTTGGAAGGTTTTCCACTTGGTTATACTATAAATTAAAGATGCCAAGAAATTATGCACTTGGTTTAATGCGTTAACCAAGTGTAAGCAAACAAAGTTTGCTCTTGAAGTATTTTCAGGACTAGGTCAAGTGTAGGATGTATTGCATTATATATGTCCCCAAGGCGATGTGCTTTGCATTATGGGATACAGTGTTCTCCCCAGAGAACACTGTATCCCATTTTTTACCAGCCGGGTGGAATGAAGCATTATCCGGGCATACAAAAATTTTGAATGAGTTTAGAAAGACCCTTTTTCATAACAAATTAAAATAGTAATTTTATTAGAAATTACTTCAAACCAGGATAATATTTTATATAGTCATTATTATTATTACGTGACACCTCCAGGAGTCCAAAGACTCATTGAGAGAGGACACCTACTTAACATCTCTCTGTCTCCACCACTCAGTCCACCAACCGCCTGCCACCACCACTAGTATTTCCACCGCCAATCACAAACATCCATGACGGGATAACAAACAAGACTAGGATTTTTCTTATTTTCTCATTAAGTAATGAAAAACCTTGTAATGCTCATAGGTTAAAATTCTATACATTAATTCTTCTCTTCTTCTTAGAAGTCCAGTTGTCAGCAGCTTTTTCATGATTAAAATCTGTTGGATCTGATCCCCTCCAGTGAAATCAGCATCAGATTATTTAGAGTGTTCTGACTGATGCGATTCTTCATACAGGTTTTTATCCTTTTTAATGCAGAGAAACCCCTTTAACATTCAGCTGTGCTCACAGGTATGGCCAGTCCAACAGCAGCTAGTTTTACTAAATTTGGAAAAGACTCTTTGAGCTCAGATGTTGTTGCTAATTTCAGCAGTATTTGTCTTGGATATAGGTTTTTGTATGATTGTCCATTAATCATTTTTGATGCAGCTGCCCATTCTAGTTTAGTACTTTCATAGTTTAAAACTGCAGGACTTCCATTTCCAGAATAATAATCAAAAAGAATGTCAGAAGCCTCACATTGATCATGACTTTCTTCATTGAAAAGTCTTGAAAAACAGGAAATGATTGGCATATCTGGAAATCTGCTGCTAGGTATTTAATAACTGTGCCTATGTATTTATCATATATTGTAGTCTTAAACGTAATAATGTCTAAGACTACAATATATGATAAATGGTCATGGTGAATGGTCAGACCCTCACACTGAATAATCAGTGTGAGGGTCTGACCATTCACCTGAAAGATATTGATGAAGATTTTGAAAATGACTGCCAGGAGTGTCTTTAATTCCCTGATGGATAGTTTTCTGGCTTCTGAGACTGGCTCTATTTCAGTTAAGTCAACATCTTGCCTTTGCAATTATCTAAATAAGATAAATGTGGTAACACATCTTGTCAATTAGTGAAGCTACAAAATCTTCAGCTGTGCTTTTAAGCCTAGAAACCTTCAGCTGATATTATTTTGTTCGGTGACCTCTCTTTCCAATGCAGCTATAACACTCACCATGTTCTTTTAGAGACTGTATTGCAGAATCATGAGACAGCCATCTAGTGTCACTAGCCATTTTAAGTTTAATCTGAGGACTGTTCAGTATATTTTGGATTAAACCAGCCATCCTGACTGAGGAATTTTGGAAGAAGAAAAACAATTGTCTTAAGATATCATTAAACATGACTAAATAAGGCACTTCAGCAGCTGCTTGGGCACTAGCAAGAGCCAGTCGGTGGTTTGCACAATGAAAGTTGACCATGAGTCCATCTATTTTATCTTTGAGCAGTTTTGCAACTCCCTTTCGCTTTCCAATCATGACAACTGCTCCATCAGATCCTAGGCCCACCAGATTACAAGTTTTTAAGCCTAGACCAAGGGTTTTGATTACTTGGTTTGTTATAGTCTCAACTTTGCCAACAATGATATTGCAAATTGATACAAAACTAACTCTGACCTCTTGTCTAAGTTGACAAACATATTTAATGTACACAATCAGCTGTTTTAAAACTGAGATGTCTGTAGTTTCATCACATAAAACACTGATATAATCTGCAGAATGTATATTTTTCAGTATTTCAGATCTAATTTCTTATTCTAAAATATCAGTCAACTCTTGCATTATTCTTTCTGAGGTATAATGTGCATTTTTACCAAAGTTAAGATGTTCTAAGTAGGAACAGTCCATAGCCTTGCAATGCTCAAGCAATTTTTCAAATAATGTAGTATGTGGTAACCCATTTTTTGCTAACCAATACATAGATCTTAAAGCTCCCAGAAAAGCATCTCTCTGCAAGTTATTCAAAATTGAAATTGATTTTTCGATTTGCCCTATTCCAGTTTCTTCTAGTATACGTTTTTCAATTATATCTGAACAAGAATCAGTGTGTAACTTGCTTTGTTCGTGGTCAACCAAGCTTTCTTTTCGAAGTCTTGTGCATGGCATAGTTTGTGACTTGTCTCAAACTTCCTTGTTTGTGAGTTGTCTCTTTCCATATTTCATACATGTGGAACATGTCATTCCATTATCTTTCGCCATTAACCAATGGAATTTTTTAAACCACTCACTGTTAATACCCTATAAGTGTTTAGATGCCCTTTTTACATTTGAAAGAGAGTCTGCAGAAATCGCCGATTCTGTTGTTGGTTTGGTGTCTTCACTACTATGCTTATCAGTTTCATCTTTCTTAAAATAACTTAAGAGTGTGGTTTTCTGACTTAACTTTTTACTCATTATGGGGTAATTTAATAAATACAAAATATCATTGTTATTAAATTAATCAGAACAAATCACTGAATTGTGCACTGACAGTAACACCCGAGACACATAACGCACGTTATGTCGCAATTTTACTATTTATAAGTATTAATTACTAGGAATGGGAATTGGTATCACTCGAGACTGATGTCTTAGTCTTCTAGTTTCGAGAATTCCCCAAGATCAAAACTATATTTGATTCCCAGGCCTATTTTCTTTTACAAAATAAAATATTAAATACTTTACTCACGATCTTCGGACAAAAACCATTATTAAGAAAAATAAATATAGATATTCTACATAGATTTTTGCCTTCGATTTGAATTCGCTCAATTGTTTTCTTTCCAACATCAAAATAGTGTTTCTTTCGTAAAAGATCTTCTTTGCAACCGATACTGTTGTATTCGAGATCCCGATTTTTGTCTTCTTCCACGTACAGATTGGTGTGCATCAAAGTGAATATCCGAAACTCTCGAGATTGGCTTGCAATGCTAGAAATTGAGCTAGTCTCACGAGTATCGAGACGCTCAGGTTTGATTTCTCATCACTATTAATTTAAAAATGTCTTAAATTATTTTTCCATTCTTGCTCATTATTTAGCCATGTCAGTTCACAACATTAATTAGCTGGGCAGTAAAGCAGCCGCTCGTTTTGCCCATTCAACAGGTCATGGGGAGAACATAGTGATAATAAAGCAAGTGATGTGAAGTCTTAATTTCCTTATACAAGTTGCCCTAGTCCTGAAAATACTTCAGGCGCAAACTTTGTTTGCTTGCACTTGGATAAAGGATTCTTCTTCTGCAGCTTTTCCCTGTTTGTGGTGAGTCTCCTCCACAACTTCCTGTCTTGGACTGTAGCCACATCCAAGTTCTTCATCCTCAAGTCTTCCTCCACCATCTCCCTCCATCTCTTCTTTGGCCGTCTGCGCTTCCTCTTCCTCTGCACATTCATCTGCATGACCTTTCTTCCCACATATTCTTCCTTCTCATCACATATCCAAACATCTCAACCTTGCCTCCTGTATCTTTGCTCCTAAGTTTGTAACTTTCACTGTTCCCCTTACATAGTCATTTCCTCGGGCAATCCTTTCTGGTCACACTGCACATCCATCTATGCATTCTCATCTCCACTGCCTCCATCCTGCTGATGTTATTTTTCCTCAGGACCACAGTTTCCATAGCATATGTCATAGCTGGTCTCACTACTGTCCTGTAGATTTTGCCTTTTAGATTGCTCAGCACCCTCTTATCACATAGCACTCCAGCCATCTCGCTCCAGTTTCTCCATACTGCTTGTATCCTGCATCTCACTTTCTTCTCAGCCTCACTATCCTCTTTCATTGTTGAACCTAAGTATCTAAAGTCGCTGACCTTCCTGATGATATTTCCTTCCAGCTCCAGATCTGTCTCCTGACTGCCATCCACTTTGCAACACATATACTCAGTCTTACTTCTGCTCAGTCTCATACCTCTCTCTTCCAGTACTTTCCTCCAACTTTCCAGTTTGGCTGCCACTTCTTCTCTTGATTCTGCACACAGCACGATATCATCTGCATACAACATTGTCCATGGTGCATCTTCTCTCACTTCCTCCGTCACCACCTCCATCACAATATTAAACAGGAACGGACTTAATGCAGACCCTTGATGCAAACCAACTGTCACTGGAAAACTTTCTGTCACTCCCAGCTGGTTTGAACACTTGTTTTCACATTTCTGTACATCTCCTGCATCAACCTGACATATTTCTCCGATACCTTCTTCTCCCTCAGACACCTCCAGACTTCTTACCTTGGCACTCTATCATACACTTTCTCCAGATCAATAAATACCAGATGTAGCTCCTGTTGTTTCTCTCGAAACTTTTCCATCATCTGTCATACCCCAAAGATAGCATCTGTGGCCGATCGACCAGGCATGAAGCCAAATTGCTCCTTTGCAATCTCTACCTCCTTCCTCAGTCTTCCATCAAGAACCCTTTCTAGGATTTTCATTGTGTGGGACATCAACTTACCCCTGTAGATGGGGACAAGAGTACTTTTCCTCCATTCCTCGGGTATATTTTCCTGTTGGCAAACTTTCATGAACAGGTCCCATAGCAGGTCAATTCCCTCTTCCCCCAGAGCCTTCCATGCCTCCACTGGAATCCTGTCTTGGTCCTCCGATTTTCCATTCTTCATCCTCTTCATGGTCTCCTTCACTTCCACTCTATTAATGTATTGCACCATCCCCTCAGAAGGCTGCCCATCTTCTCTGTGAGTCCTCGCATTTTCCTTATTCAAAAGTCCCTCAAAGTATATTCTCCATCTGTTTCTTATGTCCACATCTCTCCATAATACTCTTCCTTCAGCGTCTTTGATCTGCCTCACATGTACGATGTCATTTGAAGCCTTATTTCTACATTTTGCCAATCAATAAATCTTTCTCTGTCCTTCCTTTGTTTCTAATTGATCATAAAGGTCTTAATATGCCATGGCCTTCGCCTGTGCCACAACTCTCTTGGCTTCTCGCTTTTTCTCTCTGTCCTCTTCCACTCTTGACTCGTCTGACTTCTACTTTGCCTTCCTCTTAGCCGTCACTGCTTCTTGTACATCATTATTCCACCCAACCCTCCTTCTGCTCTGTAATCTTTCCGGCTGTTTCGCCAAGCACCTCAATTGCACAGCTTAGAATTACTTTTGAATTATGTCTACACCAGTCTTGTACACTTTCTAGTCCATCCGAAATCCTCTCTAATACCTTCTCCCTAAAATGGTTCCTCACACTCTCTTCTTTTAAGCAAAACCACTTAATTTTCTTCCTCCCATGGCCTCCAAAGGTTCTTATCTTCGACTTTATTTCAAAATCTGCACACAGCAGCTGGTGTTGCTGCACCGCTTGATCTGTTGGGATTACTTTACAATTTGTTACTGCCTTAAGTAACTTGGATAAAGGATTAAACCAAGTATATACTTTCTTGGTATCTTTACTTTATAGTATATCCAAGTGAAAAAACTTCTAACATCTTTCTCTAATCCAGAGTAATTTAATAATAAGATGTGACACCTTTTGACAACTTGTATAATGAAAATATGACTTCTGCAATACTAGTTTCACCTCTGAGTCTGGCTCCCTCTGAAGAGACCCCAATAAAGGTGGAACCTCTGGGTGTGGGTCCCACTGACGAGATCTTGGCTTTCAGCAAGATAAGTACTTCGGTGTTCTTTCATTTGTTTTCCACCTTGATTTTGTTTTACTGGTGTTAGTGGTGGTTTCATCCCCACTACTAATGGTTTTTTTAAAATAAATATTAAGATTCTGGTAGTGCAGTTAATATATGAATTACGGGATTACTTTTAGTGGTATCACGACGGCAATTTTATAATAGTTCAAATAAAGCATTTGCTGGTGGTTTAGAATTATTTCTGTATCACAGGATTATTTAATTCTCAGTCTTATTACTGAAAGGTTTTTTTTCCTTACAATCAAACGCAGAGGTTATAGTCTTTTTTCAAATTGAGATAATGGTACCGATTCTTCCAAGAGTGCGAACTCCAGGAATTGAAATTCCTGGATGTGAAGAAGCAAGATGAGTAACTAAAGTTTTTAGAGATAGTCAGCTCAAACCAGATTTATTCTTTTATCCCTTACAGCAGAGGGAAATATTTAATTGTAGTTAAAGATGTGGAAATGAGGGACAAACTATTTCAGGGTGTTACTTTTGAAGGCAGCACAGTTATTTTTGTAATGGTCAGTAGCCAGGTAAAAAACAGTAAAAATCGAAAGATTTCTGATGGAATATATAGAGAACAGTAATGAAATTCTTGTACAGACATTTTCGAGATGGGGTAACATTAGTAATATACGAAAGGGTTTATCAGGTGAAGATCCAAATTGGTTTTCTGGTGATGTCACCTTCACAATGGATATGAAGGCGCCCATAACGAATTTTGTCAACGTCGGTACAACCTGAATTATGGTAACCTATCCCGGAGTACACCGGCAATACTTGCATTGTGGTTCATATGATCACTTGCATGGTAACTGCCCCAAATCTAGATGTTTCAATTCCATGGAGATCAGACGTATTGCTAATCAGTGTCTCAGACCTTGTCAGAAATGTGAAAGTTCTGAGCATCACATTAACACCTATTGTCCTTTTAGAACTTTCGTGGAAAGAGTGGAAGCATTGGTAGAGCCAATTAGAACACCATATATATCAGAGAGCATAATGAAGAGTTCCCAGATCTTCATTCTAGTAAAGACAGCACTTTTAAACAAACTACACTTGGTAAAATCACAAAAAGTACTCGACCAAATCAGCTAGAAATTAACCCGAAAATTCCAGATCTGCAGGAACAACTTTCCCAGTCAAATACTAATGGAACATCAATTGAAATTATCAGTAATGAACCTAATATAACAACTGAACAGGTACAAAAATGAAATGCAAAAACATGCAGCTGTTCTACAAGGAGAAACTGGAGAAGAAACAGAAAAGCAGAAAAGACAACGGAAAGAATTTAATATGCAGAGAAGATCACCAAAAAGAAAAGATGAATTAATAAAAAAAATTGAAGATAAGCAAAAAAAATTTAAAAAGTGACTACACCTAAAAGAAAAAAGTAATAAAAAATGTAAAGATGGAGAAGGCTGTGGATCATCAAATGATAATCCTTTGGGCTCAGAAGAGTTTATGGATTATGAAGAACCAACTCATGCTAATAAAGAGAAAGGAAGAAATACAATTAACGAAAATATAATAAAGTTTATTGATTCAAAGTTTTCTCAGTACAGATATCACCTACATGAAAAAAATAAATAAATAACCAGCTTCCAAATCAAGAACTATAGGCATGACATTGAGATAATGGAAAGCAACTTTAAAAAACTGGAAAACAGTTTACAGGAAGCAGGTTACAAAATTGTTTCTTCATAGATTGAAGATCTCATCGGGTTCATCCAAAATTTAGAAGTTAAAGACTTACCAGTGACACTTCATTAATCATAGCATCTCCTTTCTGCATTGCCTCATTAAATATACGAGGATTCCACAGGCAAATTAAACAAGAAACAGTATGGAAACTTATGCTATGCCATAATATCGAGTTTTTGTTTCTCCAAGAAACATACCTTGGCAGATATAAAAAATTTAACAGATAGATATCTACTTCTTTCTTATTGGAGCTTGGGAAGATTTAACAGGGCTGGAGTATGAGTTCTTATTCTTGCCCCTCCCCCCTTCTTGGGTCATTCTGTAATATCCAAAGGGATGCAGAAGGGAGAATCTCTTGACAATTGACTTGAAATACTGTGGATGTAATAAGGTTTATAAATGTTTATGCTCCATCCAGTGGAACAGTTACACGAAAATTCTTCCAGGAATCGGATCCATATTTATATGGTGCCCACTACATCATAGCAGCCAGAGACTGGAATTGTATTGAAAACCCTATAGGAGACACCCCAAGAGTGGAAAAGTAGGATATGCACAGTTAAAAATATGTCTCGACAATGCTAGTAGACATATGGTGGATTCACAATTCTAATCTTCAGGCATACATGTACATGAATTAAGGTATTGGTACTCATATTGATTGAATTTATATCTCTTCTTCCCTTATAAATAGGATAATTCAGATAAAACATCTTGACATTAACATGTCAGATCATAATCCAGTTCTACTTAAGTTCCACTACATGGAAAAAGTAGAATTCTCTTCTGGACCATGGAGACTTCCACCAGATTTATCGTTAATCTTTTCAGCTAAATTCCAGGCCCTCTGTTCAAATTGGAATAATGTTGCTTGGAATTGGGATATGTGGTTAAAATTCAAAGTAGCAGTAAAGCAGAATATGATGGAATGGGGAAAGGAACAGGCTTTCCTCAAAAGAAAAAAGTTGAAAGACCTGTATAAAGAGAGAAGCTGGTTCGTAAGAAACCAACAGAATGTAGCAACATTATTAGAAATATTAACATAGAGATAGAACTGGAAAGGCAGAAACAAGTAGAAGAAAGAAATTTTAAAATAAGAATACATCAGCACTTAGCAGATAGCCCTTCAGTTGCATTCTTCAACAAACAATTCACTAAATTCTGCCAAGAAAGGACTATCACTCAAATCTGCATTCATGGAGAAGACATGTCCACCACTCAAGATATTCTTGACTCCTTTCAAAAACACTACAAAAATCTGTTTGAAGACAATAGTACTATTGGAAATTATAACTCTTGGAACATTAATGGCTTTCCTGTTCATATCCAAGATGGGCTTGATAGATCCATTACAGCATCTGAAGTTACCGCAGCCTATAAAGAATGCCAGACAAGAAAATCCCCAGGACCTGATGGTCTAGGGCTAGAACTTTACCGTGAGACCTGGGATTTTATTCTTCCCATTCTAGTTACACTATTTAATTCCTTTCTCTCATCAGGATACATACCAAATAAATTTGTAGCAAGCCATACTGCCCTCATTCCTAAACCTAATAGAGATCACACTATAAAACAGCACCTGAAGACCTATTTCTCTATCTAATACTGACAAACCAGATATTTTTCCACATTATCAATAATAGGCTGAAAGTGGGAATGAGATACATAATTAAAAGCACACAGGTGTATAGAGTACCAGGTCAAGCAGTAGAATTTAGTCTATTTCTTCTACGTGATCTAATCCACTTAGTTAACACGTTCGCTGCCAACTATGAGTATACTTGTAGTTGGTAAACCAGCTACGAGTATACTCGTATGACGCTTACCACCGGCAATGAGATTACTGTACTGACCTTGAAGAAGTGAAAATGCTTGGCTTGTGGAGCTAGCATCAATACTGTGTATTCTCATAGATGGTATATGTTCTGCACAAGCCAACTACGAGTAGACTCATATGACACGTACCGCTGGCAATGAGATTACCGTACTGACCTTGAAGAAGTGAAATTGCTCAGCGTACGGGAACAGACTATGCCGAAGTAGCATTGCAGCGAACATGTTAACACGAAAAGCAGTCGATGGCAGTGCTATCAGTAGACCTTACTCAAGCATTTGATGATGTCCGGCATCCCTTTCTATTCCACATCCTCCAGCAAATTGGTGTAGGTAAAAAACTGCTATCCATTATCAAATGAGCCTATGCTAATTCAACCACCCGCCTCCTAGTTAATGGGTTCCTGTCAGACCCGGTAAAAATTTGAAAAGGAGTGAAGCAAGGTTGCTCTCTCAGTCCACTGCTTTTTGCATTGGTTCTTGAGAGCCTTTCTTACAGGATATCAACAATACACATGCTGCGGGAGGAATTAACAGTTCCTTCAACTATAAAGAAAATAAGGTATTAGCATATGACAATGATGTAGTGGGAACTTTGAAGGATAATGATTTCATATATATATTTTTTTGGTATTTTGGAAATAACCAGAAAGAGACACAGAGAAAGCTGGGAAAAATTTGCATCATATCTAGAAAATGGCATATACAAAATAAGACCCAGTGCGTACAAAATACTAAAACATATGAATGCAGATATAAAAGAAACTGCAAATATAAATTGTGAAATAGATGTAAAAGAATTCTTGGATTACCTTACAGATCTTTGGATGGATAATACTGGCATCAAAAATAATTATACCAGAAACTTACAAAATACCTTAAATGATATGATAACGATGAAAGAATTAAAGGACAACCTAAATAAAATAAAAAATGGCAAATCAGCAGGAGAAGGTGGGATAAACTCCGAACTGTATAAATTTGCTGGGAAAAAAATTTCATCAGAGATTACTAAAATTTTTAAATAAAATATATACAAATGGACAAATACCAATAGAATGGAATACAAGCATAGTAATACCTATATTTAAAAAAGGGATAAAACAAAACCTGTTAACTACAGAGGTATTAGTTTATTGAATACATGCTACAAAATATATAGCAGAATACTTAATGAAAAACTAAAAATATACAGAAAAAATATTATTAGAATGTCAAAATGGATTTAGAAAAGGATGCTCTACAATGGATGCAGCTTTCTGTTTAAAACTACTTATAGAAAAAAGAAGAGAATTTAATTTGGAAACTCATTTTTTTTATAGATTAAGAAAGAGCATTTGACAAAGTAAAAAGATATATACTGTTTGATATATTACAAAGAATATATATACCTAATATTTTACTACATGCAATATTGAATATATATAAAGATAATGAAATAAAAATAAAAATAAATGAAAAAGTTGTTTGAAAAACAATCTATAAGACATGGATGCCCTCTGTCTCCAACACTTTTCAATATTTACATTAATGAAATATTAATACAGTGGAACACCTTAAACAATCAAGGTATAGAAATTTCCTGGAATAACAAAATAAATATGCTATTATTTGCAAATGATCAGTTAATAATATCAGATAAGGAAGACAATTTACAAAGAGCAATATATAATTTAAACATTATAGTAGAACAGTTTGGAAAGAAAATTTCCATAGATAAAACTAAAACAATGGTATTTTGTGGACAAACTCCAGTTAGAAGCAAAATAGCTATTAATAATAAAAAATAATAGAACAGAGAAATACTTTCAGTTATCTTGGATGTGAAATATCATATGAAGGAGAAAAAGACATAAAATTAAAAACTTCAAAATTTTTACAGATTATATGCCTGATAAATAGAACACAGAACCCAAATATAGTACAAAAAGAAACATGCTTGAAAATATACAATAGTGTCCACATTATTATATGGCAGTGAAATTTGGGCAATAAAAAACAAGATAAACAAAGAATAAAAACAAGTGAAATGAGATTTATGAGAAGAACTGCAAAATACACATTATTAGATCAAAAAAGGAACAAAGACATTTTAAAAGAACTAAAAACAAAATCAATAGAAGAAAAGCTAAACAATTATAAACAAAAATGGATTGAACATGTAAACTGAATGGCAAACACCCGACATCCTAAACAATTACTAAAACATAAGCCAATTGGAAAGAGAAGGCAGGGTAGTCCTCAAAAAAGGATATTAGATGGATAATGAAACCGGAACAGACCATTATGGTCTATACCCCTATTTAGTGTTATGAAGATGATGATGGAAATATTCAGCAAAAGCAGTGGATTAATTATTAATGCAGACAAGACAAAATTAAAAGTTTATGGAAAGTGGGATCTTGAAGGCATTCCTTTTGGACTAACCCCTGAGAGAGAGAGAACCCGTCATTATATTTAGAATTCCCTTCTCCACTTATCCAATATTACCACTCCAAGAACTTGTACACAAGAGCTTTGAAATGTTAGAAGACTGGAAAATAGGGCCACTCTCCTTTTCTTCTAAAGCTATAGTATTCAAACCATGAGTGAGGGGGAGGAGTGTTATTGATGATAGCTGATGAACTGCAGCCAAGGAGAATTAAAGTTGTATTGCAGGATAGTGAAAAGAGCTCACTTGAGGCTATTTGGTGTGAGATTGAGACTGGCAGAACAAAATATATAGTTGGGTGCTGCTATAGACCAGGTGATGGAATAGATGGTGGAGATAGTATGCATAAACAAATTGATGAAATGAGTGGAAGGAGGGTAATTATTATGGGGGATTTCAACTATGGTAACATTGATTGGAAGGAGGAGAGGACACATGTGAGGAAGGAAATGGATTTTATTCAATTGTTAAGGGATAACTATCTGAGACAGCATGTAAGTGAAAATACTAGGGGTTTGAGAGTGGTGCTTGACCTGGTAATAGCATCTGAGAATTTGACTGTAATGAATATGACCATGTTGCCACTTATTGGTGAGTGTGATCATAAGGTCTTGACCTGGGAGGTGGCTAAAGGTGTGGAATTTTCGATTAAGACACGGTATATGTGGAATTACCGTGCTGGCAAGTATGATAAGCTTAGGAGATTGCTTGGATCAGTGCCATGGCATGTACAACTGCAAGGGCTGGATGTTGACAGAGCATGGGAAGTGGTCAAGGAACATTTACAGGAGGTTATGGCTGATTGTATACCTAGTTAAATGGATGAATAACACCATTAAGCTTGAGCTGCAAAAAAAGAAACAACTGTGGAGGGAATTTAAAGAGAAAGGTGACCTGCAGGCACATGAATGGTATAAAGCGCAGGCCAGAAGGGTAATGAGTGTGGTAAAAAAAGCAAAACTGGATTATGAAAGGAAACTAGCTATGCAAGCTAAAGAGAATCCCAAACAGTTCTTTCAATATGCTGCAAGCAAAAAAAAATCTGTACACAGCAGAATGATTTTAAGGAGGTCACTGAATCAGTCGATATAGTGGAATTACTGAGCAAGCGCTTTGCAAGAGTATATCATCCAGGTGGTGACATTGAAAAAATGAAGGAACCATTAGTTTATACGGGAATTGTGATGAATGAAGTGGAGGTGAATAGTCTATTACAGAACCTTAATGTGAATACATTTGTGGGATTGAATGATAGAATTATCAGTGCCCTTGACCATGTTGTTTAATCTGCGTCTCAGGTCTGGTTTAGTCCCGAAGGTGTGATAGGAGGGGAAATTAGTTCCACTGCATAAAGGAGGATCCAAGACTACTGTTGCAAATTACTGACCGATCAGCATATCAGGAGTCGTTGCCAAGATCTTGGAGAAAGTAGTCAAGGGAAAAATACAGGAATGTATTGATGAAAATAAGATACTGTACAGGGGACAGCATGGCTTTGTGAAGGGTAGATCATGCCTCAGTAACTTGCTCAAGTTTTATAACACAGTGATGGCTGAACTGGATAAGGTAATGGGTTTACAGTGATACTGCTGGACCTGGCTAAGGCATTTGACAGGATACCACATGGAATTCTAATCCGTAAAACTACAACATATAGGAATGGATATAGGGTTGGTAAGATGGATAGGTGGGTGGTTGATGGAGAGATATCAGAGAGTAGTTTATTCAGGAGTAGAGTCCAAAAGACGGCCTGTGGCTAGTGGTGTGCCGCAGGGTTCTGTTCTTGGACCACTGCTGTTTAATTTGTTCATTAACAATATAGGGAAAGATCTAAGAGGAACAGTTCATTTGCTGATGATGCAAAGTTAGGTAGGGCAATAGTGAATGCAGATGTCAAAATCTTGCAGGAAGACTTGGATAGATTGGAGTTCTGGGCTAAGGAGAATGGATGTCAATTTAATGTGACAAAATGTAAGGTTATGCATGAGATTGATGAGGCCAGGGACTTGGGAGTGTTGGTGGATAGGAAGATGAAGTTTAGGGGGCACATTGCAAAAGTGGCTAAACCAGCTCATCAACTCACTTGGTTGTTGAGCTGATTTAGCCACTTTTGCAATGTGCCCCCTAAACTTGACGAGCAGAGACAAGCAAGTTATTGTACTTTTGTACCGAGCCTTGATAAGACCTTATCTCGACTACTGTGCCCAGTAGTCAAGATGATAGACCTGCTATCATCTTGATCCAGAGGCGAGTGACCAAGATGATAGCAGGTCTATTGAATGAACCTTATGAGAACAGGTTGAAGATTTGTGGGTTGCAAAAATTAGTTGATAGGCGGAAAATGGGAGATATGATTGAGACAAATTCAAATTGCTAAAGAGTTTGTATAGGATTAATTCAGAGGATATTTTTGAGATCAGGACTGGTGGTGGGAGAACTAGGGGACATCTATGGAAGTTGGACAAGAATGTGGTTAGCAAGGGTGTTAGAGCTGGGTTCTTTACTTTTAGAGTGGTAAATGAGTGGAATAAGCTGCCAAAGTCTGTTGTGGGTACTATGACAGTGAACGAGTTCAAGGCAAGGTATGATAGATACTGTGAGAATGTTGAATAGTTGTGTGGATATGATGTTTAGGGTCTCCCTCGATGAGTCTAAGGACTCCCTGGAGTCGCCCGTAAAAATAATAATAATAATAATCTTTCCTGCTCAGTTGTGAAGAAAGCGAAGAAGTGAAGAAAAGCAATTATATAGTAAATCTCTACAATTTTTTTGGTCAGTCCAGCGATTCCAAGAAGTTAAAAAGGAATTTCTTCAACTATCAAAGAGGCATGGACATTTGGACTTCCACTCTTAAAATTCTGCTATTTAGTATTTTTGTTATAGCCATTATTTATAAATGTGTTGCTAATAATCTTTAATTCTTGTTTAAGAGCTTATTGATTAGAGCAAATTGTTATAGCTCTGTTTTTAAGGGTGTTAATGACTCCAGATTTTTGCGGTGGATGGTGATGACCTGAGTTAGCATGTTTATATTGGCCAGTATGTGTTGGTTTGCAGTAAACTGTGAAGGATACAATGCTTGGGGGAAGACGTGCCCAGTGTATCCAGGAACAGAAGCGAGTTCTGATTTTCAATTTCGATAGTAAATTGTATGCGTTCAGGTGGCTAAGGAATGTGTTTAATGTTTGCTAACCATGTGGCCAGATAACGAAAACATCATCAACGTATCTATGTCACACTGTACGTTTTAGAGTAAAGGAATCAAGAGCACTTTGCTCAAAAGCTTCCATTAGGTAAAATTTATTTTGCCACACGAAATAACCGGAACGAGTACGTGGACAAAGAGGGCTGTAATATCGGGCGAAAATTTGTTCTGTAGGAGAAGAATTGTGTCACTGATTGGGACATTTGTGAAAAGGGCAGAAATGTCAAACCTGACTAATAAATCATCTTTTCCCAGTGTTATATTTTTAATTTTGTTTACAAAGTGTTCTGTGTTCTGTATATAGGAGGGTGAATGACCTACCAACTTGTTGAATGTTGACGCTAATTTCTTGGCTAGGTGATAATTAGGGCTGTCTATTCCTTCAACTATTGGTCGAAGCAGAACGTTTTGTTGTGTACTTTTGGAACACCATATATTCTGGGAGAAGGCATAATTGGGTATAAGTTTTTTAACAGTGTCTGATCACCAAGAGGTGATGGACTTATGTAATGTCTCAGTTTTTTTTCTTTATTCTGTTAGTTGGATTATAGATTCTAAAACCTACAGTGTGGCTTAGATATATTGATAATGTTTTTGTTATCTGGCCACATCGTTGACAAACATTAAGCACATTCCTTAGCCACCTGAACAAACAACATGAATGCATACAATTTACTATTGAAATTGAAAATCAGAATTTGCTCTCGTTACTGGATACACTGTTCCCACGTCTTCCCTCAAGCAGTCTGTCCTTCATGGTTTACCCCAAACTGACACATACTGGCCAATATATACATGCTAACTCGTATCATCACCACCAATCGCAAACATTTGGAGTCATTAACACCCTTAAAAACAGAGCTATAACAATTTGATCTAATCAACAAGCTCTTAAACAAGAATTAAAGATTATTAGCAACATATTTATAAATAATGGCTATAACAAAAATACTGCTAATAAAGTTCTCCATAAAACTTCATCATAAAAGAATATAGATTACAGTAAAACCATAGCCATCCCATATATTAAAGGGTTATCAGAAAAAATCAATAGAATCCTACACCATTATAATCTCAATGCCACTTTTAAACCACCTATAAAATTAAAAAACATATTCAATTCCTCTACGGATCCTCTCCTCCCACTGGCACATCCTGAAGTTTATTGCATCTACTCCACCTGTAACTTGCCTTATATTGGTGAAACTGGACGTACAATCCCTGTATGTAAAAAAGGAAACACAAAAGACACATTAAACATAACAATTTTGATGAAGCAGGCCTCGCAGATCACGCTCTCAACACCTGCACCAAATTGATTGGAAAAGTACCTACCTGTTCTTTACATCATACACAAACCTGGTATGAAAGAAAATTTAAAGAAGCCTGTGAAATTCTAATTAACCACCCTAATCTCAACAATAATGGTGGCAAAAAAATTCCAAGAATTCGGATGGCACATTCAGCCTATTTAGTATCTAGCATACTTTAGGACTTCAAGCAATTTTCAACTTTTATTGGAAACTATTCCATACCAATTGGTTGAAATTTATATGTGTAATCACATAGTTTTATATATATATATATATATATATATATATATATATCTCAATGGCTTTAACAGGCCTCTAAGGCCCACACCCCTCCAAGCATGCTTGGATTTCATAATCAAAATACGAGGGTAGAATGGTCACCCCTATGCCTCGAGGTATTCCTGGCTGTATACCTGTGTGTTCACGGGGCTGGTTTGCCTGTTTGCGGGATGAAAAACGCCAGATAAACTGGCAGAAAAAACCCTGCTGTTCATGCCCAAGACCGGCTAACTTGGCTAGGGCTGAGGAAGATCCTTCAGCTCCTCACATCGTCGACGGGATTCAAGCCTAGGACACTCCTTCCCCAGTCATATGGTTGCGAAGCGCAAAGCCACTAGGCTAAAAAGATAAGCTGAAATTTGAAACGGTTTTATGTCATGTTTTTTGTCACTCGACAAAAATATCCCCTACACATATATATATGTTTGGTATAATTTTTTTCTGAATTTATTTAGAAAACTGTCGCGCGCGCGCACGCGCTTGTGTGTCCAACAATTTGTTTCAGGATTACAACAATCAAACTCATTGTCGACCATTAGAACAATGAAGAGACAAAAAAATTATCACTGTTGCGTGGACAGGTATTGCTTCAATATTGCTTCCAGGTGGAACAACATCATATCATGTATTTAAATTGGCAATAGAAATAGATACATATTCAAATTGCTATTTAAAAAATGCAAAAGATAAACTTAACCAATATCACGATATTCTTATAACTTATAAACAATACAAGTGAAGGTAGCATCCTGAGTGTCGAGTCTTCAAAATTCGAGTCATCAGAATTCAAGGAGAACTGGCCTACCAGCCCAGAACTCTGGGGGTTTGGTATCGTAGGTGCCAGGGGGACAGAGCCCCTCCTAGTGTGTGTGTATATAAATATATATATATATATATATATAAACATGTTGCTCTCCAGCCCAATTTAATTTTGTAACCTAATAGATAATAATAATAGGATTTACTAGCTTGATGTAGTAAAGGTTTTTTTTTCCATCATAAGTCAGGCCAGTAATTGTTGTAACGGTTGGTCAGTAACTTTATCAAACCATGTAGATTGTAGTGCAGCTTGTTTCTCTGTATGTATGTGTATGCTTCAGATGATGCCTTGATATGAAGGTCAAAACATTGAGTGTTCATTTTGGTTTATGTTAAACTAAAGTTTTGCTCTAACACGATAGTTGTCGCCATAATTTTCCATAATGTATTCTGATTAGCGTGTAAGCATGAAAGAAATGATTGGTATAAAGAAATCTTTAATTTTTTTCGCTGCGAAGTTCTACAGTTAGGTATGAACAACAATATTTTGTTTCATAACTTGAAGTTACAAGGATATACCCTAACAGGAGGGATCTTACTTGAAGAATTGCATATGGCAACCTTCCAGTCAGTGCCATCAAATGGAGGTACTTCAACATCGGAGATCCAATCTGTGACATCTGTTACCAATTGGAAAAGTAGAACATGCATTCTACAGCTGCTGTCTTGTCCTGCATATTTGGAACAGATTATGTAATGTTTTTGGCATTCCATTACTTACAACAGAACAGGTTATTTTTTTACAATACCCACCACCACCACCTATTAGCAATGGGAAGAGAATTTTGGTTTTTATAATTAATGAATTAAAATAGCATTTAAGGAAGGTTAGAAAAAAAACATGGATTTGAAAACCAACAATATGACATCCAAATGCTTTATAATATTGTACTATGGAAATTTTATTGTTCAGTCAGACAATTTTTGTAATTAGAAAGAAGCATTCTAGGAGTTATCAAATTTATCACTAGATTTATCTCTCCCTGGTGAATATTGTGATATTCACCAGGGAGAGAGAAAATTCTCTCTGATCTTGCTATGAGAGGTTTTTTTAAATAGTTTCATTCTCTTAATTCAGTGTGGTCTTATAGTCAATTGCAGGGATGACTGAAGAGCAATCCCAGGCAGAGAATGCCAACTCAAGGCAGTTAACCCAGATGGGCCTGACTACCTGGGTATCAGTCATCTTTGCGCTTTAGTTTCAGTTGAGATTGGTGAAAAAGGAAAACTGATAGCCTTTGGCTATATGATGATATAAAAGAGCTGAGGCTTTTTCTTTCTTTCTCTCTTGCTATCTATCCGTCTTTCTTTCTCCTAATACTATCAGGCTCTCTTGCACCCCTATGCTAACTACTCTAGACCTATGATGAACAACCCTTTACTTTTTCCTCTCAATAAAGGTGGAAACCAGTCTCGGTAGTGACCCTTCCCATAATGCATAGCATTATACATGTCTGCAAGGAGATGTGCTTTGCATTATGGGATACTAAGGGAAGTGATATGAAGTCTTAGCTTCCTTATACCAGTTGCCCTATCCCTGAAAATACTTCAGACGCAAACTTTGTTTGCTTACACTTGGATAAAGGATTAAATCAAGTATATAATTTTTGGATTTGGACAGAGGAATGAAAGACTTATTGAATTCGCAGAAGAAAATAACCTCTTTATTATGAACAGCTTTTTCAAGAAGAAAATCAACTGATTTTCTTCTTGAAAAAGGAACTTGGAACTGAAAATGGACTTGGAGAAGCTCAAATGGACAAACTTACAATGAAATAGACTTCATCCTCTCCAACAGAAGATATATAATTAAATAATAACCAAAGTGTTTAATAGATTTAATACAGGAAGTGACCACAGACTAGTAAGGGCAAAAGTATGGATCAACAAAAATTGGGAATGGAATAAGCCCATAAGAAAAAGGTCCAATTTAGTGAATCTACAAAAACTCTACCACGATAAAAGCTTTTATAGAGAATCACTCAAAAATGAACTAAAAAAGTTAAACACAGCTACTACCATCGATGACGCTAATGAAATCTTAACAAAATCTATCTTGAATTCTGCACTAGAAATAGGAAGTGTAAAAAAAGGCACCAAAGAGAGGAAAAACTAAGATAGGAAACCTTAGATCTGATGAAGAAAAAAAAAGATATGAAAAAAATTTGAATGACACCAATAAAATAGAATAAGCAGAAATTTGTAAAACTGAGACTTTGGAAGGCAGTGACACTAATGATTTTGAAAGCATATGGTGTCTGGAAAATCATGGTTGGCGGGAGGAGGGGACCTTCATCCAGCAGTGGACAGAACTAAAAGGTTGAAGAATAAGAAGATAATTTCTTGGTATCTTTAAACATCTTATCGGCTATTATGGATAAAATACGCATCATTATACACTTTGTATCCATCATATGTTTCAATGTAATATCAATGGTATTACAATTTTAATATGCACTTCGCATTCATGGAAACTTGGACATATATATACGTCCTGGCCGGTAGCATGGTTAATTTACAGTTACCATCTAAATGTAATGAAGCTGTAAAGCTTACTACTTATATGAAAACAATATCAAAATTCCAGTTATTGTTTAATTCCATAATAGATAAATGATATAAACATTAAGTGTCTAAATATATTTTTGATTTTGAAATATTATAGGTCATCTGAAACATTTAAAATACTTTGAACAATGATATATAAATGAAACAAGAATTCAGGATAGCTGGTAATCAGATGTCTCAGTGTAGTGTCAATTGCTATAGATGCTGACATACTGAAACAAGAAGATGGGGGAAGCAGTACAAAAGCAGGAGTGTAAGTGTGAATTTTTATTTTTAGGGATTAAACATCCTAACTAGCTCATTTAATAAATACTATAGAAAAACAATAAGTATATGACAAAATATCAAAAATAGTTATTATATTTGCAAATATAAATTCATCTGCCAGAGAAGTTCATTTAAAGCTCATATTCTATAAAAGTCTGCTTCTAAATAATACTTCTCAACAACATCTTAACAGAGTGCTGTATTACTTTTTCATATTATATCTAGTTAATTTCAAAGAGGTTATGATGTCATTGTATGAGGCCTTGAACACGCCTCATATGGATTATTGTGCACAGATCTGGTCAGTCACCAGGTGACAAGGATATGGTGGAAAGGGTCCAGAGAAGAATCACAAAGGTGTCAGTGGTCTTTGGAATATGTTGTATGAGGATAGATAGAGAGAATGTAAATTGCAAAGCCTCATGAATAGAAGGAAGAGGTGGGAATATGATTAATACATATAAGCTAATCAAGGGTTGTTATCAGGTTGACGTGGAAGAATTTTTCATAGAATGAGAGAGGGAAGGTAGAACACGAGGCCTGAGGAGAAGTTTCTGTCCATAGAGAGTGGCAAGTGGAATGCATTGTCTGAGTGTGTTGTGAATGTAGACACACTGAATCATTTTAAGGCATTGGATGAGCATTGTGTTCAACAGTATGTACCTCCACGACGAGTCTTTGACTCCATGGAGGTTGGATGTTAATAATAATAAAACAAAACAAAATGCCTTATACAATGGAACCAGAACTCTGTACTTCTACAGCTCAGCATCCTCTACATTATTGTCACAATTCATTGCACTGTACTCACAATTTTAGCAATGTGTCCTATAAATTTTAAATCTGAATCCACAATCTCAACCAGAGCTCATATTTCCTCAACTTCCTCTGTTACATTCCCACCAAGTGTAAACTCTACATCCAAACCTTGTTTTCCAAATTTTAAAACCTTATACTTTTGCAGCACTGAACTGGCATCCCTACTCTTGTTCCCATTCACCCAGTCTATTCAAGTCCTCTTGTAAAGCCACCACATCTGCTCTGATCCTCATAGTTCTTCCCAACTTTACATCATCTACAAACAACTGAATATCCCCATTCAAATCTTCCCCAATATCACTATCATATAGGTCAAACAGCACTGACCCTAAAACAGATGCTTGAGGCACATCACTAGTGAATTTCCTCTTCTAGGATATTGCTTCCCCATACACAGCTTACTGATTCCTATGAGATAGTCAATTTCCAATTCAATGCACTAGTCTAAAATCCAATCCCATCCACTCTAGTTTTAACTGTCAACTTATCACATGGCAATCAATCAAAAGCCTTTGCAAAGTGGTTGGCAAGTTTGCAAGGAGCAAATAGTGACAGTGGTTTTGAAGCAATATGTAACAGAGGGTACACAAGGATTGAATGTCTTGGATTTGATTATCTCATTAGAGGATGTTATTGTAAGTGGAGTGTCAAATCTTACTCCACTAGGTGCAAGTGACCATGAAATGATCGATTGGGTAGTGACTCTCACCACATCAGGACGTCTATGAGAAAGGGTTATATGTGGAACTATAAGATGGGTGATTATTACAAAGTTGGGAGATGGCTTGCAGCTGTATCATGGAATGATTAATTGGATGGTAAGGAAATCAATGCTACTTGGTCCCTACTCAGGAACTATCTGGCAAAAGTAATGACTGAGTGTATTTCAAAGGTCAGAAGATGGAATAAGGTAGGTGCAAAAAGGATGACTGAGAAAGAAGGAGAAGGCATCATTGAGGCAGCACAAGATGAGTAGCAGTGATCAATTACATGAGTATAAAAAGGAAGGTGACTTGCTTGATAAGAGTGAGAAGTGTAGTATGAGCAGCAGTTAGCAAATGAGACCAAAAGAGAGTTTTTTTGATATGTGGCAGTAGAAGAAAAATTGATTATGGGAGGGTGATGTTGCTCGGTGATAATGGTAGAATGACAACCACTGGCGGGGATATAGTGGAAGTGTTAAATGAGCAATTGATTAAAGTATTCCATCCCTTTGAATGTAACATAATGCAGAATTTGAGAGCAGTGGGAAGGAAAGAAGAGCCATTGATGTTGAGTGAGCAGGAGGCTTATGAGGAATTGAGTAAACTTGATATCAATAAGGCTATAACACTTGATGGTATATTACATGTCTTGAGGTGTTATACCAACTCATGCTAAACAAGTAAATTAAAACAATAGCTTTAATTTACATATTTAACATGAATTCTTGAGTCTTAGATTGGTCCAAGTTCCAAATGCTTGGAAAGAAGAAAACTATTGTTCTGCCTCATGAAGGTGGTGATAAGACTAAGGCTTTGAATTATAGGCAGCTATGCTTGTCACTAGCAAAGGGCAAGGTATTAGAGAGGCTAGTGAGGACCAGGATTAAGAATTAGGTTGACAGCCGCAGAATTCTCTTTGATGGATAGCATGGTTTTGCTAAAAGGAAGATAATGTTTTAGCAGGGACAAAGGGGATTCTTTTATAGTAGTAGATTTAGATTTTGCAAAGGCCTTTGATAGATTGCCACATGTCAGGCTGGTAATTTACCTGGAACAGATGGGGTCGGACATTAGATTAGGGTGTTAGATTGGAGATTGGCTGTTTTATAGGTACCAGCAGGTTCTGTATGGAGGAGCAATATATCAGAAGAGGAACATCACTAGTGGCGTACCTCTGGTCTGGTGAAGCTGTTGCTGTTTAATTTATATATAAATGACATTGGAAAGGGCTTGACTGGTGATGTACAGTTATTTGCAGAAAATACAAAGTTGGGCAGGGCTATGAGTAGTTGAATGGATGTTGTAGCCTTGCAAAAGGACTTGAATAGACTGGGTGAATCTGCTAGAGTGCGATGTCAGTTCAATGTAACAAAGGTAAGGTTTTAAAATTTTGAAAGCAAAGATTGGATGTGGAGTATAAGGTTGATGGGGATATCTTAGAATATGTGGAGGAGATGAAAGATCTGGGGTGATGATGGATAGTGAGCTGACATTTGGTTATAATTGTGAGCATAGCAGTGATGCAGAGAACACTGATTTTTATAAGTAAGGATATTATGATTCCATTGTACATAGCTTTGATCAGTCTTCTTATGGATTACTTACTTGTGCACAGATTTAGTCACATGGTTTTCAAAAGGATGATGATTTTTTTTTTTTTTTTGCTCTGTTTGAGCATAGAGATGAAATTTTAATGGCTTATGTTGCTCATCTTGAGAAACAACTATATTAAAAATTTGATTGAAATCAATAATGTGAGTGGCAGAAGTGTCAGTAGAAGGGATAAATCCTTCCATATATTCTCTTTTCATTTTAGCTCGTTTATACTGAAATTTTCAGGTGCTCTTATACAGTTAGTTAAAATCACTCGAACATTGCATCCTATAAAGACATGTGCAGATGAGGAGGAGAAGAAGAAAATAAAAAGAACTTTTTTCCTGTGTTTCATTGTTTTCAAATTACCATTATTTCTTTTATTAATTAATGTCACTTTAAAAACAGCGAATTCATAAAATGATTTTAAGCATGAAGTAGAATATCTCTTTTCAATAAAAATGGCAGATCAGTTATACCTAGCATATGATAGATTGAATTTGGGTCTAAATGATTCCAGGAATAAGAGCAGTTGATATTCTTTTGGGGCTTTTAATAGTGCCTTCTATGACTCTTGGGAGCCACAATTTTTGAGTAGAAGGGATAATGATTTGGAATTAAACCAACCAAAAAAATAATACAAATAGAAATGAAAGGTTTTTCTCTTTATTTTGAAAATGGTTACATCTATAGATCCTTTTCTCTGATATTTTCTATGAAAAAGGAAGACAAGTTGAACTTTCCTGATATACTGTTATTATTTATATAACAACAAACCTCCATGAAGTCAACAACTGACTAATTTCAGAGGTCTTATTTAGCAGGATATTAATCTTATTGTATGAGAGTGGTCTGAAAGGTTCTCGGCCTCGACAAGAGATTGTTTTTTCTAAGTTGGTACATCTGTCATAAGCACCCATGCGAAATTGCAAGTCATTCTATCAAGTAGTTTGTTTTATACAGCTGTCTGAAGCAAAAGTGTTGTCTGTATCCTTTGAAATGGATAAAATTGAGCATAGTGTGGTTATAAAATTCTTTGTAAAAGAAGGTTTAACGGCAAAAGAAATTCATTCGAAGTTCATAAAAGTTTATGGGCACTCTTCTCCTTCATTTTTGACAATTAAGAAATGGGCTGCCGAGTTTAAACATGGCCGTACCAGCCTTGAAGAGGAACTATGTGAAGGGCATCCAAAAAGTGTAACAACACCAGAAATCATTGATCAAGTGCACGATATGGTATTAGATGAACGGCGAGTCAAAGTGCACGAAATTATTGAGACTATAGGCATTTCAAAAGAATGTGTAGGATATATTTTGCATGAAGAATTGCAAATGAAAAAGCTTTGCTCAAGATGGGTGCTGCGCTTGCTCACAGCAGATCAAAAATGTGCTCAGTCGATTTATTACTATGGATGAGACTTGGATTCACCGTTACACACCAGAATCCAAACAGAAAAACACCAAAACAGTGGACAGAAGCCAGTTGTTTAGTGCCAGAGAAGACAAAGTCAGTTCCATCATCAGGAAAGGTCTTGGCATCAATGTTTTGGGATGCTAAAGGCATTTTGTTTATTAATTATCTTGAAAAGGATAAAACAGTAACCAGAGAATATTATTCCAATCTTTTAACCAGACTAGATGAAAAAATTCTTGAGAAAAGACCCAGTTGGCAGAAGAAAAATATCATCTTTCATCAGGACAATACACCTGCCCATAAAGGTATTTTGGCAGTGGGATAATTAAGGGTTCTGCCTTATGAATTGTTGGAACATCCACCGTATTCCCCAGATTTGGATTCTATTTCTTCCCAAAACTAAAACTCTTCCTCGCTGATCAGCGTTTTTCTTCGAATCAAGAGATGATCGCTGCTGTAGAGGGGTGTTTTGCAGACCAGACCGACCTTACTGAGAACCACTACAGGGATGGGATAATGGCACTGGAGCATCACTGGAATAAATGCATTAGTCTTAAGGGAGATTATGTTGTAAAAAAAAAAGATTCAAATTATAAATTCGTTTTTTCATTGTTAGGCAGAGAACTTTTCAGATCACCCTCATACCTTTCTTGTTTACACTCCTGGCATTCCTAGCATACTCTCATGTCTCTACACCCATACAATTAACACTATACAAATCTGACATTGAATGCTGTTCCCATGCCTAAGAGCTCCTTAAAGATACTTGATTCAGTATAGAAGAGAGCAATTAGGTTAATTAAAGATTAATTTTCACCAATTTACTATGCTGCTTTTTTTTCACACACACACACATACATTTGATTTCTATTTGTGTTTCCGCAGTTGTTTCTATAGTCCCTGTTCATTAGAACAGGCAGCATAATAATCCCCCCCCCCTCGCACATGCTCACACACACACACAGACCATCCTCTATATCTTATAAAATATCTTCAGTGGCTGTTAAACAACCCTTCACATTTCTGCTTCAGACTAGAACACTCTTCTTCCTCTGTTGCAATAGGTTTCACGGTATAATAAGAACACAGATGGTTAAGAAAATAACTATTTATTAACTTAAAGCTAATATTTTGCTGGTATTATATCCAGGATCTTCAGAGCACACAATACAAAGTTTGTTACAAATGTAAGACAACCACAATCCGGTGTAACAGTGGGGGCTAGTATAAGTGATTGCAGCGTGCAATCACTTATACTAGTGATTGAATCACTTCTATATTTGAATAATTAGATATTCAAATCTTCTATATTTGAATAATTTGAATAATTATAGAATAATCACTTCTATAATTAGAAATATGAATCACTTCTATATTTCAACAATGTGACATTGCCGAAATATAGAAGTGATTCATTAAAGTTATCTTTAATTAATATACTTCATTTGCGTTGTTAATTCCGTAAATTAATTACCAGTTATGTCTAACCAACGCATAAGTCTTACTACTAGAATCATGATCATCCACGGAGATGCAATCGCACGAAAGGCCCGTCAATACGGCAAATTGAGATTGAAGATATCGAGGCAAATAAATCATCTGACGTTCCTAAAACGCTGCCGGGATAACAAAGTGATCCCCAACTGTGTGAAATTGAAGCACCGTTTCACTTCCGAGAAAGCTCTACGCATTTATAACCGCACTAGCTTCGCCCTGTTGAGAGAACAAATTACCGCGACGCGCGTTCTCCTGGCCGACGAAAACAAAACCTTACGGGCGCTAGAGGAAGAGCTTTCTAACACACTCGGCCTTGATCTATGGTCTATACTTCATGACATCTCATGCACATCGGCAAGAAAGGAATTCGAAAAAATACGTAGTCGGCACGTGAAAAAATACGAAAACCTGACAAAGACTTCTACTTCTGCAACCCAGCCACCACTTAACACAGTAGTCAACCTCTCGTCGGCAGTTTTAAAGCCTGAAGCACTCACCGCACTTTCACGTGGTCACAATTTCGCCCTAGCTCCAAAAAGGATACCTGCTGAAGAAATCATGATCCAAATAGTGCGTGGAATTCGCAACCTGCCTAACCATATCGCCAACAATGTGAGACTGGATGTATTCGGTGTTCTCACTAAAGCCAAACCTCCAAAATCCAACTTATCCAAAAACGAATATACAGCCCTACAAGAATTAAAAAACAACAAAAAAATAGTAATCACCAAAGCTGATAAGGGAAGCGCCACTGTGGTACTCAATCAAAAAGACTACAAAGGTAAGCTAAATTCTTTAATACGAGACCGTACTACTTACCTCCCCATTGAATATAATCCGACCAGCTCTCAGATTAGAACTATCCACAGACTCCTTAAGAAAGTCACTTCTTGGCCTGTGGAAGTCACCAACAAACTTAAACCTTATAACTCTAGACCCCCCCGATTATATGGACTCCCAAAAATACATAAACAAAATGTGCCATTGCGTCCCATAGTGGATGGCATTGATTCCCCCACATATAAATTAGCCAAACATTTAGCTAAAACGCTCACACACTACACTGGCAACACACCATCACACATAAAAAACTCGGCCCACTTTAAAGCCAGTATAGAAAACCTCACACTCCAACACACTGACATAATGGTCAGTTTTGACATCTCCTCCCTATTCACTAATGTCCCACTCAAAGAAACCCTTGAGCTCATCCAAGCCAAGTTTCCTCCCGATATCTCAGCCCTATTTCAGTTCACAATGAACTCAGGCTATTTCGTTTGGCAAGGAAAGTTCTACAAACAGATAGAGGGGACAGCCATGGGTTCACCACTTTCCCCACCCTTGGCCAATTTCTTTATGGAGACATTTGAAGAGAAAGCCTTAAACTCCGCCCCACAAAAACCCACTATTTGGCTTCGTTACATGGATGATGTGTTCGCTATTTGGCCACATGGCTCAGACTCACTCCACTCCTTCCTAACACGCTTAAACAACCAACACCCCAGAGTCCAGTTCACCTTAGAAAAAGAGGAAAACAACACCCTCCCCTTCCTAGACACTTTAATCACCCGCCAGCTTGATGGATCTTTGGTTTTCTCTGTTTACAGAAAACCCACCCACACTGGCAGATACATTCACCAACAATCCCACCCCCACCCCCCTCACAACAATATGGAGTGATAAAAACACTATATAACAGGGCAAAATTAATCTGCTCAGATGACCAGGCCCTGACTATGGAACTAAACCACATCCTCAACACTTTCTTAGCCATGGCTATAACCCCAAAAAAATCCAAAAAATACTAAAACCTGTAAACCACAACCCCCCCTCACCCCATCCACAATAAAGACTACACCAAGTCTATCACTATCCCCTACATCCAGGGCACCTCTGAAAAAATAACCAATATCCTCAAAAAGTATGACCTTACTTCCTGTTACAGACTATATAAAAAGTTGGCATCCCTTATCCGCTCTACCAAAGACCAACCACTTCCCCTAGACCTACCTGGTGTATACCAGGTCCCTTGCAGCTGCAAATTGTCCTACTTTGGCCAAACAGGCAGAACAACAAATATCAGGATTTCAGAACACCAAGACTACATCCGGTTTCACCAGTACAGCCGCTCTGGGTTGGCAGACCATGCCTTAGATACCCACCATAAAATTCGTTGGAAGAAAACAAAAATAATCCATCGCAGCAAGTATAAATACGAAAGATTATTCAAAGAATCTTCAGCAGCTCTAAAAAACGTTCCTAACCTCAACAAATTTGGGTGCATGAAACTGCCCCAAATTTGGGAGACTTTCATTATGAGAACTTCAGCCCAACTGCCAAGACTACCAGATTAGCCCACAAGAGGGCACCATTAGGACTTTAGGAACAAAATTAGTTCATTACTTTCTTCCTCATTTGCTTTGTTAGTTCCTTAGTGCACATACCATATCTTTATGTTCCTGAAGATGGCAATGTGACATTGCCGAAATATAGAAGTGATTCATTAAAGTTATCTTTAATTAATATACTTCATTTGCGTTGTTAATTCCGTAAATTAATTACCAGTTATCCCTATTTACCAATGTACCACTTATAGACACTATTGATTTAATCAAGTCTAAATTTCCCCCAGATATTTTTTAATTATTTCAATTTACCATGAATGCAGGTTACTTTACATGGGGTGGGGAAATTCTACAAACAGATTAATGGTACTGCTATTGGTTCCCCCCTCTCTCCCCCGTTAGCAAATTTTTACATGGAACACTTTGAAAACAAAGTACTTACCACAGCTACATACAAGCCACAAGTGTGGTTGCGCTATGTAGATAATGTGTTTGCCATCTGGCCCCATGGACAAGACACTTTGGATACTTTTATCACCTACCTAAACAGCCAATACCCCAAAATTCACTTCACAGTAGAAAAAGAATCAAATAACTGTTTACCATTTCTTGACACATTAGTCACCCGCCTTTCAGATGGATCACTATCTTTTTCTATTTACAGAAAGCCTACACACACAGGAAGATACCTACATAAACAATCACATCATCATCCAGTCCAACAGTACGGCATTTTAAAAACACTTACACACAGAGCCAGAGCCATTTGTTCTAACGATACAGCTCTGACCACTGAACTCCAGTACCTGCGCCATACGTTCTTAGTCAATGGCTACAATCCCTACAAAATAGATAAAATACTACATAGGCCCAATACTCTGCCCTCCCCTAATACACAAGAATACAACATGACCATTTCTATTCCCTATATCAGAGGTACATCGGAAAAGATAGCCAAAGTATTGTTGAAACATGGCCTTCGCACCACCTTCAAACCTCATGTCAAGCTGGCAACCCTGATCCGCTCGCCAAAGGATAAACTTCACCCTTTAGCACACCCAGGAGTGTATGAAGTTCCATGTGACTGTGACTTGGCCTATTATGGGCAAACAGGAAGATCAGTGAACATCCGCCTGGAAGAACATGAAAGATACATTCGCTACTATTACTATGGCAAGTCGGGACTGGCAGACCACGCCTTGGACACTCCTTCACACAGGATTAGATGGAGGAAAACGAATGTGCTATTTAGGAGTCGTTATAGATCTGAAAGATTATTTTTTGAGTCAGCAATGGCTTTAAAGAATTCTCCAACCTTAACAAATATGGTTGCATTAATTTGCCAAAAATTTGGGAGACGGTTATCCTAAGAAAAACTCCTGGATAACTGTTTTTTTTTTTTTTTTTTTCGTTAGAGTGCACCAAAAATAGGACTTTAGATCTTTTGTCTTTTGCAATTATATTGTTTCACTCACTCACTGTCGCGTTTACATGTGTGTTGTACTCTGATGATGCTGAGTTGAAAATCAGCGAAATATTAGCGTTAATAAAACATCTTTGTTGATAAAAGTGTTTGTGGTGTTGTTAATACCATGAAAAATAAGTCATGAACATCTGCTCTATTCCTCAAATTTGGCCCAACTTTGTATCATTTGCAATTAACCATATATTCTAATTCAAATCTTCTCCAATATCATTAACATACAGGTTAAACAGGAACGGTCCTAAAACAGACCCTTGAGGCACACCACTAGTGACTTTCTTCTTCTGGTATATTGCCCCCCCCCCCCCCCAATACACAACTTGTTGATACCTATGTTAAAGATACCAAGTAATTTTCAACCTGGTTTTACTCCATTTTTTCCAAGTAAGCAAACAGACAAAATGTCAAGTTTGCACCTGCAATTTATGCAAGACTAGCTGATCCCACAGGTAGTGCAAGACCAAGGCAACTCGTGGTAGAGGTGGAGCAAGCTCTGATCACTAATCTTAATATTCCTATCAGACAGCCAATTTCCAATTCAATGCACTAGTCTAAAATTCAATCCCATCCGCTCTAGTTTTAACTATCAACTTATCACACAGCAATCTATCAAAAGCCTTTGCAAAGTCTAAGTATACTACTATATTCCATCTCCCATGTCCAATGCTGCCGTCACATTATTGTAATAATAAGTACATTACTAAAACATGCCCTCCCTTTAGCAAATCCATGCTGTCTATCAAAGATAATACCACTGTTGTCAACCCAATTCTGGATCCCAATTCTCACCAGCCTTTCCAACACTTGAACCACATACCTGACACACATAGATTGGCCTATAATTTGATGCTTGAATTCTGTCACCTCCTTAATGAAGCAGTACAATCTTCCCTTCTTTCCATTCCTTTGGAACTTGACCCAATATAAAACTCATATTAAACAAATATGTCAAGGCAGATGTTAACTCCCTGGCACATTCTTTTAAAATAAGCAGTGATATATCATCAAGTCCCACGGTCTTATTAATATCAAGTTTGCTTAATTCCCCATGTACCTCTTCCTTACTCACAGTCAGTCAGTCAGTCTCTCGTCCTCTTCATACACTGCTCTAAAACTCTTTATGATGTCACATTCACAATGATGAAAGACCTTTATAAACTGCTGAATAAATATCTCAACTATACTGCAGCAGTTGTCCTTATACCATTTTCTCCAATTAATGCGATCCTACCAGAATCATTCCTTTTTTTTTTTTCTTTCCTGCTGGCTACATATTGAAAGAAATCCGTAGGATTTTTTTGGCTTCAACTGTTGCTCATAATGAACTTTTGCTACCCTTACCAACCAAGTCACCCTCCTTGCCTGTTCTCTGTATTCCTCATGGAACTAATTATTAACATTCCTCTTATGCTACCTCCAAAATTTCACACCTATCTTATTTAAACTTCTGAATTCTGGAATTCAAATTCTTGAATATCACCCAAACAACACTGATCTTTCCACCCCACTACTCATTCCATGCTACAGCTACAAGCTGTCCCTTGAGTGTCTTATGATCACCAGGCTTGTAGTTTCGCATATCCTCTTTTCTCACAGAAGTCCTCACGCTGGCAACCACACAGGTAATCACATCATGGCCACTCTTACCAACTGGCGAGAGATTTGACAGCTTATTTATAATCACATCCTCTGATGAGATGACCAAATCCAAGACCCTGAATCCTGGTGAGCCTTCTGTTACATACTGCCTGAGGTAGGTGTCCCTTAAAAACTCAAGAGACTCGTTTTCTTCATTTCTGGTTGCTATTTTTTCATACCGCCATAATTAAAGTCACCCATAATGATTACCCTTTTCCCATTTGCTTGACTAATTTGATTATATTCCTGGTCACCACACCACATTACCAGGTCTATAGCAACATCCAACAAAGTATTTCATTCTATTCACTTGAATCTCTCCTTATATGGACATAATTCTCTTGTTATCATCAATAGCACACCTCCCGTTTTACCCGTTCTATCTTCACGAAATACATCACACCTTTCCATCTCTATTCCTGTCAGGATGTTATCCTTATCCAATAATGTCTCACTTATTCCCACAATTTTTGGGTGAACGAACGCAATGTAGCCATTTCATTGCCCTTGTTTCTGATATTTCTAGCATTCATAAACAAACATAACAAAAACATGAAGGCAGAGAGTGCTAAGAATCTCACTGTGGCTACTAGACCAAGGAACATTAAATGGCAATCTCAGCAATAAAACATTACTAACCAAACTAACAGAGAAATAAAAGAACTAAAACAGGAGATTCCTGGACAATGAGAAGTCAGAAGCAATGTAGAAGAAATTCATTGGATAGAAATATATGATACTACAGAGGATAATGGATAATGAAAGAACCAGCAAGTGTTGCTTTCCATCCTTCAAAAATCTACACTCTCAAGATCACCCAAGTTCACACACCATAATAAGACACACTGACAAAGAAAGTGAAAATCTCTATGATGACAATGTCTGAAAAGTTCTCGACCTTGACCATACATGGCAACACTATTGGCAAGATTTTTTTTTTTCTAAGTTGGTACATCTGTCATAAGTATCCATGTGATGCAAGTCACTCTTCTCCTTTGTATTTCACAATTAAGAAATGGGCTGCCAAGTTTCAAGGTGAAGGACATCCAAAAAGAGTAACAAAACCAGAAACCATTGATCAAGTGCATGATATGGTATTGGATAACCAGCAAGTCAGCAAGTCCAAGTGCATAAAATTGCTGAAACTATAGGCATTTCAAAAGAATGTGTAGGATATGTTTTGAATGAAGAATTGCAAATGAAAAAGCTTTGTGCAAGATGTGTGCCACGCTTGCTTACTACAGATTAAAAATGTACTCGCATGAAAATCTCCGAACAGTGCTTGAAGCATTTTAACAAAAATAAAACTGATTTTGTGCGTTGATTTATTACTATGGATGAGACTTGGATTCACCATTATACACAAGAATCGATTGTTCAGCACCAAAGAAGACAAAGTCGGTTCCAACAGCAGGAAAGATCTTGGCATCAATGTTTTGGGATGCTAAAGGCTTTTTGTTTATTAATTATCTTGAAAAGGGTAAAACAATAACCGGGTAATATTATTCCGATCTTTTAACCAGACAAGATGAAAAAATTCTTGAGAAAAGACCCAGTTGGCAGAAGAAAAAAATTATCTTTCATTAGGACAATACACCTGCCCACAAAGGTATTTTGGCAATGCTAAAATTCAGGGATCTGCACTATGAATTGTTGGAACATCCACCCTATTCCCCAGATTTGGCTCCCTCTGGATTCTATTTCTTCCCAAAACTAAAACTCTTCCTCGCTGGTCAGCGTTTTTTCTTTAAATCAAGAGATGACTGCTGCTGCAGAGAGGTATTTTGCAGATCTTACTGAGAACCACTACAGAGATGGGATATTGGTGCTGGAATAAATGTATTAGTCTTAAGGGAGATTATGTTGAAAAATAAAATAATTTTGAAAGTATAAATCTGTTTTTTCATTTTTAGGCCGAGAACTTTTCAGATCACTCTTGTATAATAAATGTGCAACAAATGAAAACAACAATTCCAAATCATCACGAGGACATGAATATGGACTTCAGATAAGATGTAAGAGATGATAAAGGGACAAAGGGATTCAAAGAAAAACTATTATTATTGTTATGGGCAACTCCAGGAAGTCCTTAGACTCATCGAGGGAGACCCCAAATCATGTTCATCACAACTATTCGACATTCACACAGTATCTATCATACCTTGCCTTAAACTCATTCACTGTCACAGCACCCACCACAGACTCTGGCAGCCCATTCTGCTCATTCACCACTCTAAAAGTAAAGAAACCAGCTCTAACACCCTTACCAACCACACTCTTGCCCAGCTTCCATGGATGTCCCATAGTCCTCCCACAACCAGTCCTGTTCTCAAAAATATCTTCTGAATAAATTTATAGAAACCCTTCAGTAATTTGAATGTCTCAATCATATCTCCCCTCCTCTGCCTATCAACCAATTTCTGCAACCCATAAATCCTCAACCTGTTCTCATAAGGTTCATTCCACAGACCTGCTATCATCTTGGTCACTCGCCTCTGGATCCTTTCAACCTCCTCCCCATCAAGAAGAAACCTAGGTGACCAAATCTGGGCACACTAGTCAAGATGGGGTCTTATCAAGGCTCAATACAGCAGATCAATAACATGCTTGTCTCTGCTCGTCAACTTATTCTTCAGCAACCAAATGATTTGATGAGCTGATTTGGCCACTTTTGCAATGTGCCCCCTAAACTTCAACTCCCTATCCACCAACACTCCTAAATCTCTCGCCTCATCAATTTCCTGGATACAGTTCCACCAATGTGATATACTGCTGCTAATCTTTTCACCCCAAAATACATAACCTTATACTTTGCCACATTAAAATTCACATCCATTTTCCTTAGTCCAGTCTACCAAACTATCCAAATCATACTGCAAAATTTTGACATCATCTGCATTCACTATTGCCCTACCCAACTTTGCATCAACAGCGAACAAATGAACTGTTCCTCTCAGATCTTTTCCTATATCATTAATGAACAAATTAAACAGCAGTGGTCCAAGAATAGATCCTTGTGGTACACCACTGGTCACAGGCCATCGTTTGGACTCTACTCCTGAATAAACCACTCTCTGATATCTCTCTGTCAACCACCCTCCTATCCATCTCACCAACCCTATATCCATCCCCATATGCTGCATTTTACCGATTAGAATTCCATGCGGTATCCTGTCAAAGGCGTTAGGAAGGTCTAGTAGAATCACTGTAAACCCATTACCCTTATCCAGTTCAGCCGTCACTGTTATAATACGTGAGCAAGTTACTGAGGCATGACCAATCCTTCACAGAACCATGCTGTCCCCGATACAGTATCCGATTTTCATCTATCCAATCTTGTATTTTCCTCTTGACTATTTTCTCCAAGACCTTGTTAACGATTCCTGTTATGCTGATTGGCTGGTAATTTTCAACAGGAACCACCTTTATGCAGCCGAACTATTTTCCCCTCTTTCCACCCCATTGGGACTGACCCAGACCCGAGGCTCAAATTAAACAAAATGGTCAAGGGTACCGACAATTCTTTAGCCGCTTCATGTACAACACGAGCTGGTATACCATCCAATCCCACAGATGTATTGACATTAAGGTTCTGTAATAGGCTATTTACCTTTACTTCATTCATCACGATTCCAGTATAAGCTGTTGGTTCTTCCATTCCTGCAATGTCACCACCTGGATGATATACTCTTGCAAAGTGCTCTCTCAGTAATTCCACTATATCGACTGATTCAGTTACCTCCCTACCCTCAGCATTTTTTTAAAATCATTCTGCCATGAACATTTTTCCTTTTACTTGCAACATATTGAAAAAACTGTTTGGGATTCTCTTTAGCCTGCATGCCCAGTTTTCCTTCATAATCCGCTTTTGCTTTTCTTACCACCCTTGTTACCTTTCTGGCCTGAGCTTTATACTGTTCCTGCACCTGCCGGTCACCTTTCTCCTTAAATTCCCTCCACAATTGTTTCTTTTTTTGCAGCTTAATAGTGTTATTCATCCATTTAACCCCTACTTGATTTATTATTCAGACTCTTGGTATACAGCCAAACCATTGCCTCCTGCAAACACTTCTTAACCACCTCCCATGCACTATCAACATCCAGCCCTTGCAGTTTTACATGCCATGGCACTGAGCTAAGCACACTCCTAAGCTTGTCATACTTACCAGCCCGGTAATTCCACATGTATCGTGTCTTAATTGTAAATTCCACTCGTTTAGCCACCTCCCAAGTCATGACTCTATGATCACTCTCACCAATTGGTGGCAACATGGTCATGTTTGTTACAGCCACATTCTCAGATGCGATTACTGGGTCAAGCACTCTCTGCCCCCTAGTATTTTCCATTACATGCTGTCGCAGATAGTTATCCCTTAATAACCGCATAAAATCCAATTCCTTCCTCCCATGTGTCCTCTCCTCTCCAATCAATGTTACCATAATTGAAATCACCCATAATAATTACCCTCCTTCCGCTCATTTCTTCTATTTGCCTATGCATACTATCCCCACCATCTATTCCATCACCTGGTCATTAGCAGCACCCAATTGTATATTTTGTTCTGCTAGCCTCTATCTCACACCAAATAGCCTCAAATCTGCTCTTTTCTCTATCCTGCAGTTCATCTTCTATACTCCTTGGCTGCAACTCATCAGCTATCATCAATAACACTCCCCCCCCTTTTTTTATTCTCCCTGTCACTCCTGAACAAACTATACCTGTCACATTCAATCCCACTAGCTTTATCATCTTCTGTCTGCCATGTTTTGCTAATACTACAACCTGTGATCTGGAAGTGCCAACCAATGCCAAAAACTTCTCCTTCTTGTTCCTAATACTCCTGGCATTAGTGTACATGAAATTGTGTACATTATTATACAAATATAATCATAGAGTCCAAAGACTAAGCACAGAAGATCCACATTAACCCTTATTCACACAATAATGAAAGCACCATCAGATATGACCAGCAAGTTTTGCTCTTTAAACTCATCTCTTTAACTCATTCACTGTTAGTGCACTCACAAGAAATTCTGGCAATCCATTCCACTCATTCAGCACTCCATTCAGAAAATCTACTTCACACACACACATACATACACGTTACCCACACTCTTACACAAATTCCAGGAATGACTGTTCTCTCCCTACTAGTCATGTATTGAAAAATTTCTTTTATGTCAATCTTATAGGATCTCTTTAGTAAGTTTCTATCACGTCCTCTGTCTTCCAACTGTCAAATGAACTCTGCAACCCACACAACTTCTATCTGTTCTTATAGGGTACATTCCACAGACCCATTACAAGCTTGATCACTCATCTCTGAATCCTCTCAACTACCTCCTGATCACCAAGAAAATTAGGTGACCAAATAAGTGTCATAATTACCATTTTTGTAGTCCTACATGCATCCGTTCTCGATTGAGAATTCCATATGTTGAGCAACCTTTCAGTAGAAGAGAGCCTACATGGTCACTTTATGTGACTGGAAGAAGAATTACTACTGTGGTGTTAGATGGATCTCCTGATACTGTTACAAGATCCAACACTATCAAGAAATGCTCTTTAAGATAAATATCCTAAAGTAACTGAAAAAATTCCATTTCTATCTTTTCATGTACCCTTTCCTATTCCTAATCTATATTCCCATAGCTAAAAGGCTCCCCCACAATAACTACTTGACCTGCTCTCATTATGATAATCTACCAATGCATGACATCCATATCAACCTTTGCACTTCTCCAGTGGTCTAGCACTAAACAATATATTTTGTCTGACTGCCTTCTATCTTGCACCAGACAGCTTCAAATGAAACATCTCCCTAATATATATAATCCTCCTTAACTTCTATTTTTGTTCTTTGAAGTTCTTCAATTATTATTTGTAATACCCCTCCTCTTCATGTTCTATTTACTATATTCTTTCTAAAAATATAACAACCCTTATATTCCATCCCTCTAACTATATAATTTTCTGTCAATTTAGTCTTGCTGATGGTAATCATTTTTGGCCAAGTCGAGCTGACCAATGCCAAAAACTCCTCTCCTTTATTTCTCGTGATTATGCCATTCGTGTGAATGCATTTCAACATCCCCTTCAGCCCATAGTTACTCTTGTATTGTCATTACCAACCCATTCAGATTTGAAACCTGCAAAACAGACCAGCCATTTATGATTACTTCTGCACCCACACTCACTTCTACTGAGGATGGCTAGACACATGCTTGACTGTATGCCTCGAATTTACCTATATTTGCACTTCTAACCTCTCAATGAACAATACTGTCTCCAAATACTTAACCTCCAACACTATTCAAATGCAGTCCATCAGAAATGTACAGGTCTTTTGGTCCATCAAATTCACTCTATACATCTATAAATTGCATGCCATACCTCTTACACAATCTTCTACCGACTCATTAGTAATCACCTACCCTTATTATCATACCAAGGCAGTAGACTGACAATCTTGACTTACTCACTTTTCATTTTTTCTTCTTTCAACTCCTCTCTCATTATATATGTCATCTTTCAAATCATTCATTCCTGAAAAAACTGTTTCACTTCTCCCTTCTGCCAACTAACACCCTTGATCTTCACATCTGAGAAGCATGTTTTTGTCACATTTTCTTTAAGTACACCTCTTCTTTACTACATAATGGGTTCTTTTATTCAAGAAAAATCATATTGCATGGATCATATTGAAAATCACATTTTCAATGTTAATTAACATTGAAATTAATTAGCATTAATAAATTAATATTGAAAATGCACAAATGGAAGAGCCAGTGCATGATTTTATCCTCAGCAAGACAAAAAATATAATTTGGGACTGCAAAATTATCAGTGCAACAGTGGAAATGACCACTATATAATAACAACAAGATTCAATATCTAACAGATAAGCTTAGGCGTTGATGGTTATTCATGACTTATTTTTCACAGTATTAACAACACCACAAACACTTTTATCAACAAAGTTGTTTTATTAACGCTAATATTTCGCTGATTTTCAACTCGGCATCATCAGAGCACAACACACATGTAAACGCGACAGTGAGTGAGTGAAACAATATAATTGCAAAAGACAAAAGATCTAAAGTCCTATTTTTGGTGCCCTCTAACGAAAAAAAAAAAAAAAGCAGTTATCCAGGAGTTTTTCTTAGGATAACCATCTCCCAAATTTTTGGCAAATTAATGCAACCATATTTGTTAAGGTTGGGAGAATTCTTTAAAGCCATTGCTGACTCAAATAATCTCAAATTCTCTTAAATAATCTTAAATTAGCCAGAGAGCAGATGTTGTTTTCACTCAGTGCCATTCACTCAGTCCATTCAAGAACACTTGAATGGACTGAGTGAATGGCACACAACTGAGGATACTAGTTGAGTGTTGCAAAATATAAAGTTTTAAAATTTAGAAAACAAAGACGGGATGTAGAATTTGCTCTTGGTGGGGATATATTGTTGGAGGTGGAGGAAATAGATGTTGGGGTGATGGTGGATAAGGATCTATAATTTAGAGGACACATTGCCAGGATTGTGAGTTTTGGGTTGGCAAATAAGTTTGGTTGGTTTTTCAGAGTGGAATGAAACACATTTTATTTAATATATATAATACATACTAGTCAGTTATATATTGAACTTCTTTATCAATGACCTCTTGCCATATGTCCACCAACTTCATTATCCCGCGTTCATAAAACACATGAGGTTTACTGGCGAAAAACTGATCCAGGTGTCTTTTGACAGTCTCCTCATTAGCGAAGGTTTTCCCATTCATAGAATTCTGCAACGATTGGAATAAGTGGTAATCAGAAGGTGCCAGATCCGGTGAATACGGAGGATGCAGCAAAACATCCCAGCCAAGAAGTAACAATTTACTCCTGGTTGTTCATGATGTGTAGGGAGTCTGGCGTTGTCACGATGAAAGACGACTCCTTTCCGATTTGCCAATTCAGGACGTTTTGTGCTAATTGCACAGGCCAGTCGCGTTAACTGTGAGCAATAGACAGTTGAATCAATCATTCTACCTGGCGGTACCTCGTAGTGGACAACACCTTTATAATCCCACCACACACACACACACACGCACACACACAGAGCATGATCTTCTTTGGGTGCAATCCTGCTTTCAAGGTTGTTTGCTGCAGTTTGCCCTTGTGATCCCATGATCTTTTACATACCATGATCCTTTTTCATCTCCCATAATTATCCGCTTCAAAAATTGGTCGTTTTCTTGGCGACGTCGCAGTGAATCACAGATGGATATGCAATTTATGCGGCACCCAAACATTGAGTTTTGAAATATATCCTAGTTTGTGCAAATGGTTTTCAATGCTTATATGGGATATGTTCAGTACTGCAGCAATCTCCCGCACTGTTTGTGATGAATTTTTGACGATATCCTTCACAACACTTCGGATCAACCTCGGTCGGGCGACCGGAGGGAGGCGCATCACTGACGTCGAAATCTCCAGAACAGAACCATCCCCATTTACACTGCATATTTTTTTATGGACCTCTGCAGCTTGTATGCCTTTTTTGAAATAAAAAAGCAAAATATGTGGGTAATGTATGTTATTTCCTTCCACACATGCAACTGAAGTAGGCCGAATGAAAATTCACTGAAAGGTTATGTGAAATATCGCCTTTCAACTGCGCAATAGAGTTGCTCGGTAGTGCAACAATAGCGACAGGCGAAGTACCATAAACTTTGACTAACGCATAAACCAGACAAACTTATTTGCCAACCCAATACAACACAGCAAATTCTGGCAATGATTCAGACGACGCTGACTTGTAGACATAAGGAGATTCTGGTTCCATTGTATAAGGCTCTGATTAGGCCACATATGGATTACTATGCACAGATTTGTTACCTGGTTTTCAAAAGGATGAAGAGATGTTAGAGAGTGTTTAGTGACAATTGACATGAATAGTTTCTGATCTCTGGAATGCTGAATATGAAAAAAGGTTGAGACGATGCAATTTGCAGAGTCTATTGGATATGAGGAAGATGGGTGATATAATAGAGTCATACAAGTTGGTACAGGGTTGTTATAGTATTATTGTTGAAGAGGTTTTCATAAAATAGTGGGAGATTGGGGGGAGAACAAGAGGTCATTCCTGGAAGCTGTATAAAGATTGTGTAAGCAAGAGAGTGAGAAGCAGGTTTTTTTTGCATACACAGAGCTCATCATTGTATGATGACCTATGTGCATAACAAAAGGGACCTCCTACATTAGTCTGTGACTCCATGGAGTCTTAATAAATAATAATGTTTAAGTGGTTGCAGCAATAGGCTGTAATGGTTAGGGTTCCTCCAAAGAGTAAGGATATTTTATTCTTGGCCATTTCATCTGGGAATGTTGGGCTATGATACCTAGTGTAGGTATCATAGCCCAACTACATGTGGCATGATACCTACACTAGGTATCATGCCACATGATAAATAATAATAAATAATTATTATTATTTATTATACAATTACATAATAATATTAATTAAATGTTTGCTCTATGGGGATTTCGCACAATAAAACTGTTTATAAGCTCTTCTAAATTTAAATTATAAGGTATGTCCGTCTCTATCGATATAGTTGCTAGACCAGCCAATCTTTCTTGGGTCATTACTGTTTGCAAATAATTTTTAATCAGTTTAAGCGTGGAAAAACTTCTTTCCGCACTTGCTACGCTAACGGGAATTGTTAGCATAGCGACAGCACCTACCGCAGTATGGCTGAACAAGTGCCCTTATTAAGTCGCGCCGTGAGGCAGGCTGCCTCTATGCTACCCTGTCGATGGTACTGGATTTGCTATGAAGTTTCTGAAGGTTTTTCATTCCTCAACTGTTTTTATGAAAAACACACATCAACAGATTAATTCTTTATCCCTAATTATTTACTCACACACAGAATTCCTGTTACAAGAAGTTAAAAGATGCACCAATTGTTTACATGTGTTACAAGTGTGCAACTAATTGTAACCTGTAAATTAATATTGTTTAATAATTTGATACATGTGCAGATTTTTGTATCATTTCCTGTTAACCTTACTATTTTGTGGGTCCTTTACTAGATTTTTTATTTTATTTTACTTTGTAAACAAATTTTATTGTACCCACTTAATGAATACCAAAAATTGGCCACTACTGATTGCTTTTTATTTAATTACAAAATTGGTAATTATTAAACATCTTTTACTCAAGACTAAATTTTTTTTATTTTATTCTGAACATCAAAAACCTGGAAATAATTTTAGACGTTATACGTTTTGATTTTTATTCATATAACGTAATAAGATCTTCATGCTAATGTGTGCAGGTATCATAAAACAAACAGTCTAACTAAGGAACCCAAATCTTCAGAATTTTCTGTCAGTTTGAAGTCATGCACTTTTCCCATTGGGTATTGTCCTTAAGGAGACATTAAATGACTTTTGTTTAACATCTGTTTTCTTTACCTTATATGTTAGATCTGCACTGTGTATTTTAACTACACATGGTTCATTGGTATTGAACCATACCAATGAACCATGTAGTGCCTGCAGTTGCTTCACTAAATTTATAATTTTATTGGTTGGCTCTTATTACATTCATTGTGATAAAAGTGGGGAGGGAAAAGCATATTATATATAAGGAAAAATATTCCTCATCTCTGAAGGAATTCACATCGAGTGCTGGACATCATGGAAGTGCCATAAATAAAAATTAAAGGAATCTATGTGTATGAATGAGTTTGTTTGTTTGTTTGTTTGTTAGCATATGAGAGTATCCAAGATACCATATTAGCATTTGGGTCGATTTGCATGAGGTATTGGTGAGAACTTACTACTTCCTAGCTTGGGAGTAGTGCAGGCTACTATCATTCTCTGAAGTATTCTATGCCTGTAGATATATAGTATATGTGGTCACAGGCTGGTTTGCCTGTATTGAGGGATGAAAAACCCTACACTTCCATATGAGACTGTCTAACTCACCTTTAGTCAAAAAAATCAGATAAAAATTCATCGTGTCAGGTCTTTCTGACCAGAGGATTTCATCTCTACTTACTAAGTTACCTACAAATCTACTTACTAAGTAGATCTGTAGCCAACACTGGATCCTATGAATAAGTTTATATGTTATTGCAATTTAGTTATGATTTCTAATAGCCATATCAGTATTTAGAATAAATATTATAAATGTATTATTGTTATTCAGTAACAATGAAATTTAACGAATGAACCATACCAAAAATTTCTGATATTCCTGTATTTTGCACATACATATTCACACACAGGAAAAAATAGATAAATAAAAATAATAATAATAATAATATATATATATATATATATATATATATATCAAAGAATTTTATTGTGTTTTTTTTTATTTTCTTCCATCTTATAATAGATCAAAATAAAGATCAGTGTACTGAGTTAGACCAAGATCCAAGTGAAATAAGCAGGAAATTATCTCAAGAACATAAATCTTCAACAGAGCTTCTTAAACAACTGCCTAGTAAACAAATAGGTATTTGGATTTTTTTTTTCTTTCCTGAAATTAGTTTCATGATAAGAGACTTAAAAATTCATAGATAGTGATAAAGAAAAAAAAAGCTTTTGATTTGTCACGATATTCAAAGATAGTCATTCAAAGATAGAAATTAAATTATATTTAATTTAATTTCTTTTGTATTAAGTATTATTATTTATTTGTGAGGGTTACAAGATAGGCAATTATGATTAACTTAGGAGCCAATTTAGAACAATATAATATATAGGAAATCTTGAAGGAAGAAAGAATGGTAGATTAGGAAATATTTCACAGTAGGGACATATTATGTATTTATAATTATATATAATTAATTAATAACTGGCAAACTAAGGAGGAGGAATTATAGAGGCAAAAGAGGTTATGATAATGTAAAGAGTCAGATGAAGAGCAGTTGTACCAGAAATATAATGTCTCAGTCTAAGACAGTGATCTGTATAGTGAGGAAGGAGAATCTGAATGAGGATCTGGAATTCAGAAGTTTAAATAAGATAGGTGTGAAATGGATGAATTTTGGAGGTAGCATAAGAGGAATGTTAATAATTAGTTCCATGAGGAATACAGAGAACAGGTAAGGAGGGTGACTCGGTTGGTAAGGGTAGCAAAAGTTCATTATGAGCAACAGTTGAAGCCAAAAAAAATCCTAGGGATTTCTTTCAATATGTAGCCAGCAGAAAAAAAAAAAAGGAATGATTTTGGTAGGATCGCATTAATTGGAGAAAATGGTATAAGGACAACTGCTGCAGTATAGTTGAGATATTTATTCAGCAGTTTATAAAGGTCTTTCATCATTGTGAATGTGACATCATAAAGAGTTTTAGAACAGTGGATGAAGAGGATGAGAGACTGACTGACTGACTGATTGTGAGTAAGGAAGAGGTACATGGGGAATTAAGCAAACTTGATATTAATAAGACCGTGGGACTTGATGATATATCACTGCTTATTTTAAAAGAATGTGCCAGGGAGTTAACATCTGCCTTGACATATTTGTTTAATATGAGTTTTACATTGGGTCAAGTTCCAAAGGAATTGAAAGAAGGCAAGATTGTACTGCTTCATTAAGGAGGTGACAGAATTCGAGCATCAAATTATAGGCCAATCTATGTGTGTCAGGTATGTAGTTCAAGTGTTGGAAAGGCTGGTGAGAATTGGGATCCAGAATTTGAAATTACATCTATTGCAAGATAATTTATTTATTGAAAAATAAACACATACATTTACATATACATACAAAACAATATCTCTATTTTTAATGGCTATGTTGTTGTTGTTTATTCATAATAATAACTTTTGAAGCAAGGTTCCTTTTTTGAAAGAGCCACGCCTAAGTCGTCACTTGCATTGAAGCGATTTCTGGCTTTTGTTTTTATGTGCAAAAGTGATGAAAATCCCATTTCACACAGGTAGCAAATGTTGGCAAATGGTAAAAGTGTCTGTAATGCTGCTTTTGCCAGCTGTGGATAAGGTTCTAACTGTGTACACCAGAATTGTTCTAAGTCCAGTTTTTCAAATTCCATTTGAATATGTGAATTGGCTCATACTTCAATAAGATCATCTTTTATTAAATAGCTGTCGTCCATCGAATCTGGGTCAAAATTTAGAAACTTCTCTTGCACCCCCCCCAGGGGTGCACACACCCCAGGTTAAGAACCACTGCTCTAGAAGAACAAGATGGTTGGGTGACTGGTGCAGTGACATATTAGAACTGTTTGATTATCACTTGATCAGATATTCATTTTGGTGAAAGGTTTTATTCTTGTAGGGATAGGAAGGGTTCAGATATTGAAAGGAAATATATTTAGATAATAAAGTACGCTGGATGTCAACAAAGCATTAAGCTGAATGAGATTTTGCTGTGTTTGGTTTATGGAAATGTACTAAGAAACTTATAGTACCATTGACCTGGTTGCCACTGAAAGTCTTGTAACTGGTGGTCCCTAAGGAATGAAAGGAAGCTAAGACACCACCACCCTCATCATAAGGGAGCAATAAAATTGAAAATTTCCAACTGTATACTAGCATATTGTATGTGTGGCTGTTTTGATTTTGGAAGAATAATTTTTAAAGGCTCACATACAGAATTCAGCAAATCAGGATGATGTTATTTGTTAAAAGATGCTCTTGTTTCAGCAATATAGTCACATTTTATAATATAGTAATAACAGTAGTTAATGAGGGCAGTGCATGTACTTTGTGCTTTCTGGAATTTGTCACAAGTATTTGTTAGGTTCATGTTAGGTTGTCCTATTACATGACGATGTTTAAGTTGCATTGAATGGGTTTGAATATTACATTAGTCGACTGAATTGGCAATCGATTGACAGATATCAAAAGTTTGTATGCTCTCTGTACATAATTCAAATATTCTGCATTGTTACCTTGTTTATAGTAAATGTATTAATTGCCTTGTTTGTTTGTAATCATAAGAGTTATGCTTTAAGGCAGTGGTTCCCAAGCTATATGCAACAGCACACAATTTATGCGTATTATTTTTTCAAATTATGAAGTTGTTAGGACACAAATACTCGTTAAGTAGCTTGGGCCTAGCTACTTAATAAATAGAGCTGTTATGTACTTCTTTTGGCCTAGGGGATGCCGTGAAAAAAATTACTGAGACACTAGGATGCCATCAGCTGAGGAAGTTTGGTAACCTTTGCTGTGAGGTAATTATACTGTATGAGAAATGAAATTTATTGATTTCTTTGTTATGCATTTTATAATTACGATGGAGGAGGTCTGAAAAGTTCTGATAAACACCTAGAACAAAAATAATATTAAAGCAGCTGATATAACCACAAGAAAGAACATACAAGGATATAAGAACATAAGTTACCTTCATAACTCTGCTACTAGTATGTTCTTTCTTGTCGTTATGTCAGTTGCTTTAATATCATTTTTGTTCTAGGTGTTTATCAGAACTTTTCAGATCCCCCCCCCCCTTGTATAACCAATGTTATGTTTTCATTAATATGTGATAAATTAAAAAATATATATTGTTAGTGTGTTCAGGCTAGCAACAATGTTTTATAAAAGGAACATGAAAAGACTGATTGAATTTAACAATTGTTTACTTGTAGTATGAAGTAATATGAAGATATTAACTTGAAAAGAATTATCAAAATTTATAACTTGCATTTGTAATTGGATGTATCCACGTGCTTCCATTCATTGAATTCAGTTCAATTCCTTATAAAAAGAAAAAAAGAATTACGTGTTTTAAATATATGATTATAGTCTCAAATAGAGAGCACTTGAACTATTTACTGTAAATATTTACGTTACACTACCGGTATAAACCAGAAGAATTAGATTTCCTGGAATGAAGCATGTGTGAAATGGAAGAACAAGTTTTGTTGTAAATAAAGAGAATACTTGAAATTGGTGCTTGGCATTAAGTTGAGAGACAGTAAAGGAGAAAGTAAATGGAATTTTTTTATGTTAAACAAAAAAAAAAAAAAAAAACCTACAGTGATTGACATTGTTTTGCTAGATATCCATAGTGAAAATTATGTTTTATTGTCATATCTTAAAAACACTGGGGAGTTCTTTCATTGCTTGAACTCACTGACCATTGCATTGCCTGATAGAATGATGCATTGGTCAGTGAGTTCAAGGAGCACGAATAGTCAGTGAGTTCAAGGAGTGGTATGATGGACTTTGTGTTTTCTAGGATAGGCCTCCCATGATGAGTCTGAGTCTTTTAACTCCATGGAGGTCCTGAATTCTGTTTTAAGGTTTCAGTATAAGAATTAAAGTTTGAAACACCTATTAAGCCAGTGAAATTTATTCAATACACTAATTAAAGGCGAATGCAGAATATTGGCTACATATAGAGTTCATTGTCCTTTAAATAGTGCAAGCCAGTTTTTGTTAGCTTGTGTGGTTAGTGTATTTCTTCTCCAGTCAGTAAGCTATGGGTTTAAATCATGCCGAATGCATGGATTATTATTATTATTACTCGAAGACCGCTGTGGAGTCAAAGACTCATTTAGGAGGTTCTTTTGTCATACAACTCATCATGCCGTGCCTTAAACACACTCAAATTTTCTGCAGACACCACACTCTCAGGAAAGGCATTCCAATCATTCACAACTTTGCATGAATAAAACATACTTCTCACTCCATAATAAATTTAATTTAATCCTTTATCCAAGTGTAAGCAAACAAAGTTTGCGCCTGAAGTATCTTTAGGACTGAGGCAACTCATGGTAAAGGTGGACCAAGTTCTCATCATTACTTGTCTTAGCATCTCCCATAATGCAAACCACATCTCCTTGTAGACATGTATAATGCTATGCATTAAGGGAAGGGCCACTATCTATCCAGACCGGTTTTGACCTTTATTGATGTCTCGTCAATGGGAGCCAGAGGTGGTGATACTAAAGTGGAAGCAATGGAGAAATCATATTTACCTATATGAGTTGCCAAAAGGTGTCTCACCTTATTATTAAATTACTCTGGATTTAGAGAAAGATGTTGGAAGTTTTTTCCCACTTGGTTAGACTATAATAAATTTAGTTTACGAGTGGCCCTTCCCTTAATGCATAGCATTATACATGTCTGCAAGGAGATGTGCTTTGCATTATGGGAGATACTAAGACAAGTAGTGATGAGAGCTTGGTCCACCTTTACCACGAGTTGCTTCAGGCACAAACTTTGTTTGCTTACACTTGGATAAAGGATTAAACTAAATTTATTATAGTCTAACCAAGTGGGAAAAACTTCCAAAAAGCTTCTTCTCACTCCCTTGTTTACACCCTCCTCATACAGCTTATAGGGATGACCTCTTGTTCTCCCCTGATCTCCCACTGTTTTCTGTAAAATTTCTTCAACATTCATCCTATGATAACTCCTGACTAACTTGTAGACCTTTTCCTCAAATACTAGACTCTGTAGATTGCATCTTCTCAACCTTATATTTGACATTTCAGAGATCAGAAACTACTTTAGTCAGTTGCCTCTGAACCCTTTCCAACATCACTTTGTCCTTTTGAAAACCAGGTGAACAAATCTGTGAATCGTAGTCCATGTGTGGCCTAATCAGAGCTGTATACAATGAAATAAGAATCTTCTTACTTCTACAAGGTCAGTTTCCTCTGGTCATTCCCAGAATTCATTGTGTTGTCCTCACAATTTTGGCAATGTGTCCCTTAAATTTTATATCCTTATCCACCATCACTCCAAGATCTCGTATTTCTTCCACCAAGCATAAATTCTACATCCCATCTTTGTTTTTCAAATTTTAAAACATTATATTTTGACAGTCAACTGAAATCCCCACTCTTTTGCCCATTTACTCAGTCTATTCAAGTCGTCTTGTAAGGCCACAACATCTGCTCTACTCTTCATATTTTATCCCAACTTTGCAACACATTAAACAGCAATGGCCCCAGGATATTGCTTCCCCAATACACAGCTTGCTGATACCTGTCAGATAACCAATCTCTGATCCACTGCACTAATCTGATATCCAACCCCATCTGCTCTACTTTGATTATCAACTTATCATGTGGTAATCTATCAAAAGCCTTTGCAAAATCTAAGTATACTACTGTGTATCCCTCTCTTGCTACCCTTACCAACCAAGTCACCCTCCTTGCTTGTTCTTTGTAATTCTCATGGAATTGATTATTACCACTTTTCTTATATTGCCTTCATAATGCCTTTTTCCTCTGTATCGCATGCATAATCTCTTCATTCATCCATTTCAAACCTTCCTTATTTTATCCTTCTGACCTTTGGAATACATTTAGATATTGCTTCTACTAGACAGTTCTTGAATATCCCCCAGGCTGCATTAATCTCTTTTTCAACTAACTCCCCATTCCATGCTTCACCTGCAAGCTGTTTCCTGAGCTCCTCATAATCACCAGCCTGGTAGTTGATTGTAGTTGCACATATACACTTTCCTCACAGAGGGTCTCACACCTGTGGCAATCATCCAGGTAATCACCTCATGATCACTCTCACTGACTGGAGAGTGATTTGGCACTTCATTTATAATTACATCCTCTGATGAGATAATCAAATCCACGACCCTCAATCCTCAAATGCCTTCTGTTACATACTGCCTGAGGTAGTTGACCCTCAAAAACTCAAGAAACTCATTTTCTTTACTTTCGATTGCTTTCTCTTCATCCCATTTTGCAAGTGTGGTCTAAAACATTCTCAGCCTAGCAATGAAAAAACGAATTTATAATTTCAAAATTATTTTTATTTTTACATAATCTCCCTCAAGACTAAGACATTTATTCCAGCGATGATCCAGCGCCATTATCCTGTCCCTGTAGTGGTTCTCAGTAAGATCTGCAAAATATTGGTCTACAGTTGCAATCTTGATTCGAAGAAAATTCGAACAAAATGCCTTTAGCATCCCAAAACATTGATGCCATGACCTTTCCTGCTGATGGAACCAACTTTGTCTTCTTTGCCGCCGAACAATCCGCTTCTGTCCACTGTTTTGATTGCTGTTTGGATTCTGGTGTGTAATAGTAATCCATATCTCATCCATAGTAATAAATCTACTCTCAAAATCAGTTTTATTCTTGTTAAAATGCTCCAAGCATTGTTCAGAGATTTTTATGTGTTTTTGATCTGCTGTGAGCAACCTACACATTCTTTTGAAATGCCTATAGTCTCAGCAATTTCACGTGCTTTGACTTGCTGGTCATTCAATACCACATCTTGCAACACTTTTTGGATGTCCTTTACGTGGATCATCTTCAAGGCTAGCATGGCCATGTTTAAACTCGGCAGCCCATTTCTTAATTGTCGAAAATGAAGCAGAAGCGTGCCTATAAACTTTTATGAACTTCGAATGAATTTCTTTTGTCGTTAAACCTTCTTTTACAAAGAATTTTATAACTGCATGATACTCAATTTTCAAGGGATACAGACAACACTTTTGCTTCAGACAGCTGTATAAAACAAACTACTTGATAGAATGACTTGCAATTTCACATGGATGCTTATGACAGAACTTAGGGAAAAAAAAAAAATCTTCTCGATAGTGTTGCCATCTATGGTTGGGGCCAAGAACTTTTCAGACCACCCTTGTATGTTGCGTAATTAAAATTGCTCATAATGATCACCTTTTTCTTATTTCCTTAGCTAATTTGATTATATATTTTATGGTCACTACATCCACATTACCAGGTCTATAACGATGTCCGACTAAGTATTTCATTCTGTTCACCTCTATCTCATGCCATACTGCCTCAAAACCACTGCACTATTTCCCTCTTGCATCTCTATCTTGGATGTACATAATTCTTTCTCAATAGCACCCCCCCCCTCCCCTTTTTACTCTTTCCATATTCATGAAAGAAATCATGCCCTTCTGTCTCTATTCGTGTTAGGATGTCATTTTCATCCAAACACATCTCATTTATTCCAACAATTCTTAGGTGAAGAGACTCATTAATGCAACCATTTCATTTGCCTTATTTCTTACACTTCTAGCATTTGTATACAACATAGCAGCTCATTTCTGGATATTTGCAAGTTTCACTGATACAACTTATGTGACTTCTCCATGCTTAACTCGAGCTATTTCTTTTTTCTCTTCTTCATTTTAGAACCTTTCAAAGCCAACTTTTTTCTCTTGGTCCCAGGTCATCCCTTTCCCTTTTTTGTCTTCACATGCATTCACATCCTCTTGGAGTTGCTATGTTTGTATACAAACATAGCAGTTGATTTCTGGATATATTGCAAGTTTCACTAATACCACTTATTAGATGGGACTTCTTCATGCTTAACTTGAGCTGTTTCTTTTTTCTCTTTATTCATCTTAGAACCTTTCAAATCCAACTTTTTTCTCTTGGTCCCGGGTCATCCCCTTCCCTTTACCCATTCACATGCCGTCATGCATTCACATCCTCTTGGAGCATGAACCTTTCTCATGCTGTGTTTCCCCTGTCCATCCTGAGCCTCCCCATTTCCCTGTTTGTCTTGCACATTTTGTTTTCTCATTCTCCATACTCATGCTATTCACTTGTTGATTTATAACAACACTTCAATATCTCCTTTCTTACTCTCCTACTCTTTCACATTGTTTCTTACTTGATCAGATTCATTATCTGCACTCATTTTTCTACCTTCCAGCAGCAGCAGCAATCTCTCTAAGCGACTTTCTATTAAAACCATTCAAATGCAGTCCATCACTCTTATATCACTCTCAGTTCAGTTCATTCTTCAGACTCATTCCACACATTAACAAACTGCATTTTTTCTCCTCACACGTTTCCACTAACATATCATTCACAATCTTCACTCTCTGCCTCATTTCATCACTGTCATACCTGGGCAACAGACTGACTATCTTTCTTATCACACTATTATCTTTTATCTGTCTCAATAAACCTCCTGATATCCAATATGATGTGTTCTTTGTTTCCCAGTCAAGTCATCCTCTTGTCCATCGCACCTTTAATAATTGAATTCCCTTCCAATGCCACTCATGGATCTTTCATTACCTCTTTCATGCCGGTATTATTTGTTTTTATCATTTTCACTCTTCCATACATATCTCAAATTCTCTTAACTTCACTCTGCATCTGTTTCATCCCTTGCCTCATCTTAACCAACTCAACTTTCCAATCTTGCATCACATTTTCATTCTCATTCACTCTTTCAATTTTGTTGCCAGTCATACACACTTGTTGACAGTCAATGCCTCTCTCCACCATACCTTTAATTGCACTCTGTTTTTCAACTTCTGGAGCAGTAAAAACACTCTTACTCAGTTTCCATCATCTGTTAAGTTTATCAGATTGCTTGTTTGCTTTTTCAAAACTTCTTTACCATTTTTTTGTTGCTCTCTTTTATATCAGACAAGCACTCATCTTCCTCATGGCATTCTCACTACTAACACTTTTAGTTACCAATCTATTACCAGTATGATTATGGAAGTGACCATATGATGTCTTTTGATATGAAATGTGAATAACTAATTAATATTACAAACCAAGGAACTTCAATGCCAAAAATTATATTCTCATAAACTTGCTAATAAATTTTTGAAACTTTGAGTTTCTTTCTATATTTCGCTATAAAATATGGTTGTTTCCATAATATTCTCTAATTCAGTATAATAAATCTCCTTTAAAATTTAGAGTAAAAATTTATTTAAGAAAAAAAACAACACAGCATAAAAATCAGAAAAAAATATTGCACAAATAACAAAATGATAACAGAATTTTTATTTTAAATTGTTAAATGTGAATATAGAGAATTACGGTTTTATTAATCAAAATGAATTTGCGATAAATTATTCTTCATTTTTGGGAGTAGTCTATATGTGTTTCTTCATAAATATTTCTAGCTTCTAATGAAATGTTTTCAGTGAATACACTGGTATCTGATGCCAAAAGAAGTTTCTCTGAGAAATTGTATTGCTGAATAAGTTTATTCATTAGTCTTGGAAATCCTTTTTTATTTGAATAATTGAGATGGCTAGCATCCAATGCAATCATTTCACCCATTTCATATGCTACTTTTTCTTGATTATGGTTTGATATTTCAATTTCATTTTGTTTTACAAATTCATTGCTACTGGGGTTGTGTTTTACACGATTAATCATACTCCCTTTTCCTGTATTACCCAAGCATTTTATTATTATTATTATTATTATTATTATTATTATTATTATTATGGATAACTCCAAGGAGTCATTAGACTCATTAAGGAAGGCCCTAAACATCATGTCAAGAACTATTCAACATTTGAGCAATATCTATCATACTTTGCTTTGAACTCATTCTCATTCACTGTAATGGCACCCCCAACAGACTGGCAACCTATTCCACTAGAATTCACTACTCTCCAAGCAAAAAACCTAGACTAAACACCGTTGCTAACTACACTCTTACTCAGTTTCTATGGATGGCCCCTAGTTCTCCCACCACCAGACCTGTTTCGAAAAATTTCCTCTGGATTAATCTTGTAAAAAAAAACTCTATAGTAATTTGTATGTCTCAATCGTATCACTCCTTTTCTGTCTGTCAACCAGTTTCTGTAACCCAGAAGTCTTCAACCTGTTCTCGTAAGATTCATTCCATAGACCTGTTACCATCTTTTTGGTCACTCCCCTCTGGATTCACCACCACCAAGAAACCCTGGCACCCAGATCTGCATGCAGTAGTTGAAATGGGGTCTTATCAAGGCTCAATAAAGAGGAACAATAACCTGCTTGTCTCTGCTCGTCAAAGTATTCTTCAGTAACCAAGTGATTTGATGAGCTGCTTTAGCCACTTTTGCTATGTGCACCCTATACTTTAACTTCCTATCCACTAGCACTCCCAAGTTTCTGGCTTCATCAATTTACTGGAGTACAGTTCCACCAATATGGTATACTTCTGGTAATCTTTTCACCCCAAAATGCATAACCTTACACTTTGCCACATTATCCTGATATCCATTCTCCTATGCCCAGTCTGCCAAACTTTTAAATCATCCTGCAAAATGTTGACATCATCTGTATTAACTATTGCTCTATCCAACTTTGCATCATCGGCATATAACTGAACAGTTCTTCTCAGATCCCATCCTATATTTTCAATGAACAAATTAAACAGTAGTGATCCAAGAATAGAACCCTGTGACATGCCACTAGTCACATGCCTTCTTTTGGACTCTACTCCTGAATAAACTACTCTCTGATATCTCTCCATCAACCACTCTCCTATCCATCCTCACATGGTGCAGTTTACTGATTAGAATTCCATGTGGTATCCTGTCAAAGGCTTTTGCAAAGTTCAGTAGTATCATTATCTTTATCCAACTCAGCTGTCACTGTATTATAAAGCATGAGCAAGTTACTGATGAATTACCTATCCTTCTCAAACCATGCTACCCCTATACAATATCCCAGGAAATTCCATTTATTCATTCCTGTATTTTGTTCTCGATCAATTTCTCCAATACTGACAACTCCTGATATGCTGATTGGTTGATAATTTGCTACATCAGTCTTGGAGCCTCCTTTATGCAATGTAACTATTTTTCCCCCTCTTTCCACCTCCTTGGGACTAATCCTATGCTGAAACTTAGATTAAACAATATGGTCAAGGGCACTGACAATTCCCTTTCCCTTGCTGCTTCATGTACAACCTGAGCTGGTATACCATCTGATCCAATAGCTGTATTCAAATTAAGATTTTGTTAATATGCTTCTTCTTAAGTATTCCTGCAAATGAGCAGGTTCTTCTCTTAGTAGCAAAAACTTTCCTTCCACTCTCTTTCTGTTCTGAGCCTTCTCTTTCAGGGTTGTGTATCTGTCTCCATTCAGCATGTCATCTAACATTATTTTCCTTACTTTTCCTCTGGGTATTTTTCCATCTATTTTTCCTTCGATGGCATCTCTGATGATTCCATTTCCTTTTCTCAGAATATTTTTGATCCAGTTTCCTTTTCTTCTTTTTATCCTCTTTAACAGACTTCTTTCTTCTTCTACTCTTTTTAAGACCTCTTCATTAGTTATTTTATCTGTCCATTTGATTTTTTTCCATTCTTCTCCAAATCCACATCTCAAAGCTTTCCAAAATCTTAATTTCTTCTTTCTGCAATGTCCAAGTTTCAGCTGCATAGATGGCAACACTTCACACATAACATTTTATTAGTCTTTTCTTTAGGTTTCTGTCCATTTTACTTCTGAATAAATTCCATTTTCTATTAAAGGCATATCTTCCCATCGCTATTCTTGCTTTTATGTCACTTGTTAATATGCTATGCACATCAATTTCATTTACCTCAGTTCCCATATCAGCTTTTGGCTCTCTCTTTCCTGCAATATTACCACCTGGATGATATATTCTTGCAAAGTGTTCACTTAGTAATCCTATTTCAACTGATTCAGTTATCTCTCTGCCATTGTTTTTCTGCCATATACATTCTTTCTTTTTTTGCAGCATATTGAAAGAAGTGTTTGGGATTTTCTTTAGCCTGCATTGCTAACTTCCTTTCATAATCTGCTTTTGTCTTTCTTACCACACTGGTTACCCTTCTTCCCTGTGCCTTGTATTATTCATGTGCCCACAGGTCACCTTTCTCCTTAAATTTCATCCACAATTGTTTCTTTTTTTTTTGCTTTCAGTAGTTAGCAAATAATATTGATGATATTCACCTATTTAACTCCCACTTGATTTACCTCCTGACTCAAGGTATGCAGTCTGCCATTACCTCCCCCAAACACTCCTTTACCACTTCCCATGGGTTATCAAGATCCAACCCGTCCAGTTTTACATGTTATGGCACTGATCCAACAATCTCCTAAGTTTGTTATACTTATCAGCCCTGTTATTCTGCATATATCCCATCTTAACCAGAAATTCCACACAGGTCAACTCCCAGATCAAGACCATATGATTACTCTCGCCAATTGGTGGCAACGTAATCATATTTGTTATAGACAAATTCTCAGATGCAGTTACTAGATCGAGCACTCTCGAACCCCTAGTATATTCCATCACATGCTGTCTCAGGTAATTATCCCTTAGTAACTGCGAAATTCCATTTCCTTCCTCCCATGCATCCTCTCCTCCTTCCAATCTATGTCACTTGAAATCACCCATAATAATTAGCTGTTCGACACTCATTGAGTCTATTTGCTGATGCATACTATCTCCATCATCTTTTCCATCCCCTGGTCTATCAAACTGTCTAAGCAGCATCAAACTGTATATTTTGTTCTACTGGCCTTGGTCTCACACCTCACATATGCTATTTTTACTGGCCTGCAGTTGAACGTCTACTTTCTTTGGTTGCAGTTCATCTGCTATCATCAATAACACTCCCCCCCCCCCATTATTTTCTCTCTTTCCTTCCTGAACACACTATATCCTTCACATTCTATTCCACTAACTATATCATCTTCTGTTAGTCATGTCTCACTAGTGCCAATAAACTTTGGTTAGGATGAGCCAACCAATGCCAAAAATTCCTCCTGCTTGTTCTGAATTCTCTTGGCATTAGTGTAGTACATAAAGTGCAAAAGACCCACTGCTATCCTAATGCTTTATACTAACCATCCCATTCTGGTTTGTTACCAGTGGTACTAACTTAGGCATATTATTCACATTCTTACACCCATCTGCCTCACTGATGTCTGAATATCCACTCAATAGCTCTCCCCCTCCCCAAAAAAAGGCTTTAGATTCCCTGATTCTGCACATCCACTTTCACTTCTTTAACACTTTTTGTCTCTGAATACCAACCAAATCCATTCAGATTGTAAGCCATCCTTTTTGTATAAGTCTTTTTACCTGTCAAACTTACTCCACACATCCACAAACTCCACACCACTCCTCCTGCATAACTTATGCATCAAGTCATTCACTATATTATGGCCCTCCTCAGCTCTACTCTGTCATACCATGGCAACAGACTCACTATCCTAACTCTCTCACTCTTTTCTTTTGCTACTTCCAGTAATTTTTTCATGTCTTCTCTCATGCAATACTTTTCTCCTTTTAAATCATTCGTTCCAGCCACTACAATTATTTCTTTCACCCTACCCTTTTGTGTTCTAATAACCTCGCTAACATCATTAATTTTCATACCCAGAAATCATGATTTTGTCGAACTCTCATCAATCACACCTTTTATGATTTATTCACTATATGACACTTGCTCCTTGAATTTTCTTTGTCTCTTGGTCAGGTCCTTTCTCTTATTTTGCACTTCTCTTTCTGTTATCAGCTGACCCATTCACCAGACATTTCTGCATTCTCTCCAGCTCCCACTTCACTCTGTGCATTGCTCCACACAGCCGAGATATCTCCCTCAGTGCAGCCAACTTTTCATTCTTTACATCAGTCATATACAGTTCTTTCATTCAACACTTTTACTCTCTCTCTCTCTCTATCAATCATGTCATATTTAATCTCGCTCTCAGTCCTATTTGGCATTACATCACGCATTTTCAATTGTATTTTGAGTTCCTTTCACTGCTTCAATCTCTTGACCTGAGATGCACTTTTGATCTTTGCTCTCATAGCATTTTTGGCACATTTTCCCACCAACTTTTCATTCTTTACATCAGTCATATACAGTTCTTTCATTCAACACTTTTACTCTCTCTCTCTCTCTCTCTATCAATCATGTCATATTTAATCTTGCTCTCAGTCCTATTTGGCATTACATCACGCATTTTCAATTGTATTTTGAGTTCCTTTCACTGCTTCAATCTCTTGACCTGAGATGCACTTTTGATCTTTGCTCTCATAGCATTTTTGGCACATTTTCCTACCACTATTGCCTTTAATCCAAAATTGTTTTCATATTTTATATTTTGCAAATTTTGAATCTTTGCATAAATCATAAAACTTACAAATGTTGCTTTTTTATTATTCACCAAGAAAACTATAATAATTTTCAATGTTTTAAGAGAAATTTTAAAACTTCTTAATATAAACCACTTTTAAAGCATTGTAAACTATACTGAAAGTAAAACACTGAAGAAAGTGCCTGTAGCAGATGCAACAAGCCTTTGTTATGGAATGGCACATGATAAGCAGAGGATTTACCAATTCATTGTATTTGTTATGATGCATGCCACAGGAATTTTTCTGCTTCAGCTAGCCAAGTTAAATATTTCTACTAATTCAGCTGAAGTAAAACCAAATATTTTGTGCATCTCTGATAATAAGGGAATGTAATTTCTGGAATTCTTCAGGGACAAATATGTCACGCATCATACAGTAAAGGAATTGGTTTTTAGAATCAGAGGATCTGATTGCAACTGAGAATGTCTTCCTTGCTTCCAGATGGAGAGTGATCATGTTAGTCTTGAATTGGAGGATGAATAGACATAGGCATATCAAGGAGAAAGGAATTTATGGGAAATTAAAAGGCAGATGATTATAATAATTTTGATACATAATCAGCTTGGTGTAGTTCCATGGATGGAAGAAATGGAAGTAAGAGATATCACCAGTGCATGGGAACTATTGAAAGGATGCTACTTTTATTATTTCTGGGATACTTATCCAAAGCATTGTCTTCAAGACCTGCACTAACATAGTGATGATAACAGATGTAGTCATTCATGCAGTTAGTTCAGGAATTCTAATCTTAGACTTTTCTGCCACTTTGACCATTAGTAGGTGAAATCAGCTTCAGGGCCCATGGTAAACAGTTGGATAACTTTTTTTTTTGGTCTAGTGGAATACTCTAGCCATTGGCTAAGAATGTATCTGTATATATGGAATTCCACATTAAGTTCATCAGTAAGGTGGCGGCCACTCTCACTGTTGAAAACTCTTCACCAACCCATATTTCCCATTTATATCATCACCATCTGCCAACTTTTTAATTATACTTCCCTCCGACCTCTCTCCAAATCATCTCCATACTCCCCAAAAAAAACTAAGTGACCAAATCTGCCCAGAGCAAGTCAGATTTTGACCTAATAAAAGTCCATAGCAGAACCACTATTTCCCCACTCACACGTGCTCATGATCCTTCCTTGTCATCACCACCACCACTACTACTATTATTCTCACAACTCTAGCAACATGATCTCTAAATTCCTTCTTCTTGTTGTGCTTCATGACAGGCTTACCCCATGACAAGCTCATTAATTGCACATGATACAACCTATACCTGCTCTTCAGATTTCAAAACTTACTCTGGACAGGAATTCACTCATACATTCCACACAGACATGCCCAGATCTTGTATATACAATTAGTCAACACTTACAAGACAACACTCTCATCGGACTCTCCAATTCATCATCCAGCAACTGTGTCCCAAATATCAACCTAGCATGTATTTCTTTGCCATCTAACACACCACAGTGTGAAAGACTGCCTAAACACGATATCCCTCTCTCCACCACCAAAAAACATGCTGACCATCACAGAGAATCTGCTGCTTCCATCATCACCATCATCAACCATCCTCATTTCCAGTGAAATTTCAGACACACACGAACTTCTTCATTCTCCACAGTTACTCTTTCTACAAAGGCAGTAACTCCTTCTACAAACATTCAGGGGTGTATACAGAATTTCTTGTTCTTATGGTCTTCCTCACATGGGTCAGACTTGTAGAAATTTTGAAATAAGAAAGAAGGAACAACTTAGCAATGCAACTTATAATAGAGAGAAAAAAATCAGGGCTGGCTTGCCACTCTTCCAGGATATCATCATGCTAGGAATGGGACAAAACTTCAGAAACTTACTTGCTAATTAGATTAAAGAATGTAACACTGTCATTCATTTACATGGTTCACTCAACAACAACAACCAAGGATTTATCCTAAATGATATCTGGAAATGATAGATTAGATTGCATACCGTATGTGACTTCAGATTTTCAGTTAATCATCTTCAAAGAATGTTAGAAAACAGTTGACATGTGCCACACAGGCTCCACGTGCTTTGATTGTTAAATAATTTATATTTCTCTTATCATTTTTTATTTTTTTTTTAATCCTGTAAAAGCCACTTATCCTGTATGGTGAAAGTAGTTTGTGTTTAAAGATATATTTTTATATGTAAATGACCATTCCAAATCTAATTCTTTACATAACTACTGGTGGTTAAAAAGTTTACATTATCAACATAAATAATCACTTTATACAAATCAAAAATCCTGCTGACCATTGAATATTGTTCTCACATTTGGGATGGTGTCCCTAAATGCTCCCTAAAAATCCTTGACTCAGTACAGAAGAAGGCAGTTATATCGAAGACATATCTCTCAAATTCTCTCCACCACTTTATCATGCAAAATGAACTCAGTTTCTGCTGAGTTCATTTTCTGAATATTTAATTCCATAGCGACTGCTCTTAATAATTTGCATCAGTAATTCCTCTGTTCTGTATATAAAGAAAGACACATGCGTTAGCTGACTACCATTCCATTGCATTTCATTTCCAGATTCACAGAACAAATTTTTGTTCAAGAATAAAACATTTCATCCTTTCAGAAGGTAAAAAAATGTATTAGTAAATTTGCAGCCAAAGCATTAAATATGTTTTCATGAATAAAAGCATTTATGTCAGCCTGGCTGATTGAATAGAGACATCTAAGTCTGCAGGCTGTAGTTTAAATACCAATGCAGCATGAATGTTTAAAAATGTCTTTTGGTGGCAAGTAATTTCATTGTCTGATTGAAATCACTATCCTGCTTATATATACCATCTGGATTGAAGTGATTTGAAAAACTACCATGTTTGTGCTAGATATTATATAATCTGCTGTTAAGCATATTATATAATATAATGTCTAGCCCACTGCAGCATGCACTACAGATTTACTGCCCTTCAGTAGTGGCAGTGTCATTAAAAGAAAAAAATCCTTCTACTGCTTTCCTTTGAACAGTCCCATGTCTTATTTATCTTAAAATGAGTACAGTCTGCAATTTCCCAAATTTGCTGTTAAAAAAAAAAAAAATAGTACTGAGAGTCAGAAGTATATACTGTTTTTTTTTTTATGAAACATGCAAATTGTCTGTCACTAGGATGATCATTTCAGACTTATCTTAATTCATTAGTTAGCAAGCAACAAAATTTCCAAGTTACTTGTAGTCATCTTAATAGTCAGTTCATTTTTAGTATTCAAGAGGTATGGATGCATTTTTGGAAATTATGGAGACAACTACCGTGTTTGAATAAAAACTTTAGTTTACTATTACTAAAATTTTACAATTCGACGTTTCGACCTTTATGTCAAGGTCATCTTCTGGAGCGTACAAATATACACAAGAAACAAGCTATATTACAATCATACTGGTTCGTTAAAGACATTGACTAACCGCTACCACAATTGTTGGCCTGACCTCTGGTGAAAAAAAAAACAAAAAAAAAAACATCAACGCTAGAGTCCTATTATTTGTGTTGTCTATTATATACATATATTAACATCATTCCAGCCAGTTTGAGAGAACCAGGTTGTGATTTTCATTAGAATGGGTAATGAAGGCCTTCATTTCAGTAAGATATTATTTCAGTTACAATGTCAGAACAAGTGTTTGAATCATTAGAGTAGAAAGAGTAATCAGACCATTGAGTAAAGGCATAGAAATCTCAAGTGAAAGGTCATTTCACTTGGTGCCACTGTAGTGTACAAGGCTGAGAGGGGATTGATCTGTAGAAAAGTTTATGTCTGATATGCCAAGAAGAGAGCAGACATCTACAGTATTGTGTATCCAGGTTGGAAGGGAGATAATTTCAGCAGCTTATATAACAACTTTTATAACAACTTTTACTAATGTTCATTTTTTTTAAAAAAAAAAGAACGGAATGATTGAAGTCTCTATATTGGATATTCTCTTTATTGGGAGCAGGAGGATTTTTGATGTGTATTATAAACCTTCATGTGCAGGACATTATCTTTATGCCTCATCTCTTCACCATCCTCAAAAAATAGGCATAAGCCACACTCTAAAGAATAGAGCATTTTTGGTTTTATAGAATAATGACTGACTCAAGACAACCCCAGACTCTCTCATTGTTCTCAATGGCTATTATTATTAAGAGAGATCTCTAGGGAGTCAGGGACTCATTGAGAGAGGCCACATGCTACACCCACCAGTTATCATACTTATTCTTGAATTCATTCACACTACTTGCCCACACAACATCCAATGGCCATCCATTTCAATTGTACACTACCCTATGAGATAAAAATCTATCCTCACTCTCCTTCCCTTCTTAGCAGCATTCATTCTCAGCTTCCAAGGATGCCCTCTTGTCCTTCCCCACCCTCCATAAAATGAAAAATTCCATTAGCTGAAATTGTGTATGATCCTTTCAGAAGTTTGCAAGTCTCAATCATATTACCTTTCTTTCTCCTGTTTGCTAGTGGAGAGAGTGCAAAGGAGAGTGTTAAAAGCAATCAGTATTCCACAATCTGATTGCTTTTAACACTCTCCTTTGCACTCTCTCCACTATCAGAATCACAAGAGAGACCAGACCTGAACATAGTAGTCCAAGTGAGGTCATATCAAGGACTTGTAAAGATGCAAAATGACATCCTTATCTTTACATGTTGAAGTTCATTTCAGCATTGCAATTATTTTTGAGTTGTATTTTCAATCTTTGCTACATGGCCCTCTGAACTTCAACTTGCTATCTACTAACACTCCAAGATTTCTAGCCTGATCAGTTTCTTCCAGCATAATCCCACAAATATAATACAACATTGGATATGTAATCCCACTGAAGTGCATGACTTTACATTTACTGGCATTGAACTGGCATCCATTTTTCCATGCCGACAATTCCAGCCTATTCAAATCATTCTGCAAGTACTGCATATCAGTTGCATTCCTGATTCCCTTACCTATCTTTGCACCATCAGCAGATAGCTGTATGTTGCCTGTCAAATACTTCCTAATATCATTAATGTATGGATTGAATAACAGTGGACCAAGGACTGATCCTTGTGGAACACCATTAGTTACCTTAAATCTTGCATACTCACATTCCCCGTATACCACTTTTTGATATCTATCAGTCAGCCATCCTCTTATCCACATTAATATTTTATAATCCAAACACATAATTTCCAATTTATGCAATAGTGTTCCTTGCTGTATTCTGTCAAAAGCCTTAGAAAAATTCAAATAGTTCATGGTGTATCCATTCCCCTTGTCTAGTTCAATGATAACATTATTATAGAATGTGAGCAAGTTGCTAAAATATTACCTTCCCTTAGTAAACCAATGCTGTTCATTGCAAAGTAGATGTTCACTGTCAACCCATTTCTCTGAATGTGAGTCCTAACCAATTTTTCCAAAATCTTGACCACCACTGAGATACTGATTGGTTGATAGTTAGATATGTTGGTTTTAGCACCATCCTTATGCAATTGGATTACCATACTATTTATTATTATTATTATTCCTGATACCTCCAAGGAGTCCGAAGACTCATCGCGGGAGGACACCTACAACTGTCTCTACACCTAACCTCTACTACGAATCATCTCCATCAACGCCATCTACCGCCCACCTTCAACACCACCACAACTAGTAATTTTTGTCTGTAAATTGCGTGTGTTCTGAAGGGCCGATTTGTATGTATGCAGGATGAAAAACCCGAGTTTCCGGGAGAAAAAACCCTGCTACCTCCGTATGAGATCGGCTAACTCACCTTCGATTGAAATCAACCAGATAAAGATTCCTCCCGTCGCGACGAGAATCGAACTTAGGCCTATTCCAATCGAAGGGCGCAATGTACCATCGTTCTTCCAATTGCGCTACGGAGGCGCTCATTTATTAGAATGAATATACATTCATTTCATTCCTGCAGAATCTTCCCTGTTCTGAAACTCAAATTATATAGCCTGGTCAAAGGAATAACCAGTACAGCTGATCACTCATTTAGCACCTGTGCTGATATCCCATCAGTCCCTATTGCTGAATTCTTATTCAGTTTGTGTAACAGCTCTAATACCTCCTCTTCATACACCTGAGTTTCTTCAGAAGAGGTAGCAGTTGAACGTTTTCTGTTTTACAAAATGATGACTGACTCAAGACATAACTCCAGACTCTCTCATTGTTCTAAATGACTATTCCAAGCAAACAGTTGAGAGGATTTTATTTTCAGACCCTTCTGCTCCCAATAACTATAATACCCAACACAGAGACTCCATCATAATATCATACATTGGAAGTTTATCAATTAAAATAGCTTCTCCTTTGAAAGATCACAACATCAGAGTAACTTTTAAATCAGTTCAAACTGTTCATAACTTCCTGAGGTCTCCTAAAGATAGCACACTTTTCTACAAATACCCAGCGATATATAGATTCCATGCTTGTGTGGTTTAGTCTATATAGGACAGACAAGCCATGGATTGAGGTGAGAAAGGATCATGTTGCTGAAACACAAAAGAAAAGATTGATCTGGTTTGGCCAGATCAGTCTTTTCAATCAATATTGCAGTTGATTGAATCTATTTCAACCATGCCTTATTTAGAAGAGAACTTTTATTCCAGACTTTTGAAGAAATCTGTTGCAGTCATCCATTTCCATGGATAACTGTAACAGATTCCTTCAAAACCATGTACTGACTATAAAGGATATATGGAAATCTCCCATTTAATCTTTCAACAATAGAGATTTCAGTTTCCTCAGCACTTACTTTCTATCACTAACTGCAGACAGCTAATTCATGTCATGCTTTTTTAACATTTATTGTTTAGCATGAACTTATCTATTTGCATTGTAATGGTTTATTAGTGTTTAATCAACTTTGTATTTACTTTGTATTTGTGTTTGATCTTTGTATTTGTCGTTTTTTTCTGTGTATAAGACTGGGGTCCCAAAAATTGGGGGTCGTCTTATACATGTGGGGGGGGTAACCGGTTGAGAGACCTGCTGTTGTGGAGATAAGGTACTGCTGGTACCTTGTCTCTATGAACAAGCTTCCGCCAATCACTAGCCTTTGTTAACTCTGTTGATTGACGTCATTAACGGCTGATTCTAAATAAACCAATCAGAATTCTGAAAGCATTCATATGTCTGCAACTCATTGGTGGGGTAAGTTAACGCATTAACAATATTTTAAGCACTATCCCATAAAAATGTCCAAAAATGAAAAATGATTGCCATATAAATAGCGAAGTTGAAGCAGATCATCAGAGAGACAACGTGGGAATTGCAAAAAGTTGAGAGACGTTTAAATGAGCATAGGGAGAAAAAGAAAATTGAACAGGAAAATAAGAAACAACAGAGCAAGGAAACAGGTAAGTCAAGAAATAACGAAAATCAGGTAAGTGACATTGTTAGTAAAAAGAAAGAAGTTATTTGGTATGGTGACTCTATAATAAAACATACTATAGATGAGAGAGTTATAACATCGAGTTTTCCTGGAGCGAAAATTAAAAATATAACTCAAATAATTCAAAAACAGAAAAGAAAAACAAACAAAATCGTAATTGCAGTAGGTATGAACAGTTTAACTGGCGATAAGTTCATTATGAGAGAGGACATGAAAGGGTTGCTGGAAGAGGCGAGAGTGAAGAGTGAGAAAGTGAAAAATGTTATTTTGCCTCTTTGCAAGGCCTTGATAAGACCTCACTTGGACTATTGTGTGCAGGTCTGGTCTCCTGCTTTCCATTGTGATTCTGATATCGAGAGAGTACAAAGGATAGTGTTAAAAATGATATCAGGATTGTGGAATACTGATTATGAAGAACAGAGTAAGAATTTATAGACTGCAGACACTAGCAAACAGGAGAAAAAGGGGTGATATGATTGAGACTTACAAACTTCTGAAAGGGTCATACAGTATTTCAATCAATGGAATTTTTCAATTTATGGAGGGTGGGGAAAGGACGAGAGGGCATCCTTGTAAGCTGAGAATGAAGACTGCCAAGGAGGGTGTGAATGCTAGATTTTTCTCTCAGAGGGTGGTGCGTGATTGGAATGGATTGCCATTGGATGTTGTGAGTGCAAGCAGTATGAATGAATTCAAGAATAAGTATGGTAGCTCGTGTGTGTAGTATGTGGCCTCCCTCAAGTTTCTGACTCCTTGGAGGGCTCTCTTAATAATAATAATAATAATAATATTCTTCAAAATTCGAGTTAAAAGTCATCATTTATGCAAAAGAACATGGAAATAAAACTTCAGAGAGACAGTTTGGACCTCCTACCACTGAGTGTATGATTAGACAGTGGAGAAAAACAGGAAGAACAACTACTCAAGATGCCAAAAAAGAAGAGGACCTTAAGAGGAAAACCAGCAAAATGGCCAAACTCAGAGCAGAGGCTTAAGACTTGGATTATGGAGCAGCGCCAGAGTGGGATATGTGTATCAACCAAGCTTATTCAATATTAGGCAAAAAGGTTTGCATGAGAAATGAACATTGCTGATTTCACAGGAAAAGTAAAATGGTGCTTCAACTTCATAAGGAGAGAAGGATTGGCCATGAGAACACGAACCAAGTTAGCCCAGAAAATGCATCCCTAAAAATGCATCTTAGTATGTATCTTAAAAATATTACCCAATTACTAAATATACTCATACTTTGAATATTTTAAAAAATATTAAATGTGTTTTGTTTTATTTTAAAATATTGATTTCTTAATTTCGTTGTCGAAAAAGTAGGATTCGTCTTATACATGGAAAAATACGGTATATTTGATTTGATGTGTCTAACCCTGAAGAAGCACCAGTCCTCTTTTAGCTGGTGAAACTGTGTATTAAGGCTTAAGTGCTGGAAGAAACTCATGTTAGAAGTTTAATGGAGTGAAACATCACGGGGAAAGGACAAACTCCCTGTTCTTTCAGTTCCTGGTGTATTTAGAGTTCCTTGTTCCTGCAAGTTGGTCTACTATGGACAGACAGAAAGATCAGCTACCATACACATGGATGAACTTAAAATAGCTCATAGCTCATAGAATCAATTGGAAAAAGACCACCATGCTTCATCACAGTAAATTTAGAAAAGAAAGCCTGTTTTTAGAATCTGCTGCTGCTCTTAAAAATCAGCCTAATTTGAATAAATATGGTTACATAAAACTTCTAAAAATATGGGAAACACTAATACTTAAAGATCCCAATTTATATCCTAGACCATCTACAGGTGCCTATAGAGGGCACTCCACCTAATTTGGACTCTAATCTTTCATCAATGCATTTCACTTAGTTTTGTGTTGCCTTTGTGTCTGTGTTACAGGTATTGTACTGTATTGTCTCTATAACTCTATTGTACTGTAATGTCTCTATAACTGAGACAAAATATTGGAAAAATTAAATATTATTTTCAATCCTTTTCCAGTGCTGTTTCACTCCATTTAAATTTCTAACATGAGATGGTGAAACTAGTTGGTGTAATTTATTTATTTAGATGATGACTAATAAATTCCTGTGTTTTATGAATGCCATTAAGACATTTTGTAGCTTCTGATTTTGAAATGTTTAATCACGTTCTAGTTTTGTCTTTATTTGCCATATGCTCAAACTTTGGAAATTGGACTCATGCTAATGTAAACTTTTTATTGGCAGTTTCCTCCTAGGAATAGAATAATTCTATTCCTCCTAGAATAATTCTGTATGTGATATATATATTTACGACAATGTATGACAAATGATAACACTGAGTTTAATAGGTCGTTAAATCACATTAGTTTCACCATATATGCTAGTGGCTTTTTCTGGGTTAGGAAGAACAAAAAAATACAATAAGCGGTAAACATGAACCGTTACATAATTAAAACTGAACATGATGTTCATTTAGATGGTTTTAACTAAGCTATCTATATTATGACGACCTATTAAACCCAGTGTTAGGTCATTTGTTACATTCATTTTTTGGTAGAAAAATCTACATACTCATTAAAAGACAGTGTAGTTTTCTGATAAATCTATAAATTTGATGAATTGTTGATTTCAATTTAATAAAAAAAATTTGTATATAGAATAAATATTATAGCAGTCTTTACATGTGTATTGTCGTTTAGATGATTTGATCATTTTACCTGCTGAGAAGTTTGACAAGGAACTTTCAACCTTTGACAGGCAGAGAAATTCTCACTATGCTACGCTTCGACTTCGTAGTGGAGTTGTTCGATCATGTCAGGCTAAGATGGATGCAGAGAATATCTATAAAGTAATGAGAAACGAGACTACTTTAACATTATTGATATTTTGTTTTATGTTATTTTATCACCAAATTGCAATATAACATTGACATAACTGCTGGGCATCCATCAGTTAATGTTAAGTCATGTTCTCTTAAAATATACATTCTAGTACTGTTTGCTGCAGAGATAAAAGGAACTTTTAATGACAGTTTGATTTATAATAGTACACTTCCAAGATTTATAATGGCACACTTCCAGTCCTGGATGGCCCAGCAGAGATACTAAACTGGGACTAATAAAGAACACACACATACAAAAAAAAAAAGAAAATATCATACATATGGGTCATGTTGTGAGGCATGAAAATCTCCAAAAAGATTTATAAGAGAAAAAAATTGAAGACAATAGAAAGAAAGGGAGACAGCGACACACATGGTTCAAAAATATAAAGGACTTACTTGGCCTGTACTATGCAGAGAGCAGCCCAAGAGAGAAATAGATTGAGATCCATGATAACCAACCTTCTGGATGAAGATGACATCTAACAGGATATGACTCTGATAATCTCTATATCAGTCACAGGGACATTTTTTTTCATTGTTTATCCCTTCCATGCGAGACATATATTTGTGTTGGATGAGGATGAGGGAGGAGAGGATGTCCCAATGATGGCCTTTCATTCTTCCTCTTTTCTATACTTCTTGTATTTTTTTTACTTGAGTCTTTTTTTTTTACCATCCCATCCCCCAGACCATCATTGGGATCCCATTCTCTGACACTTTTGATGTATGACATGATGTGTGACTTGCAGAGATCTATAAAGGAGGATCCTGGTAGTCTTGCATTACTTAGGCCTCTGCTTTGGTAAGATGGGCAGGCCTGGATGGCCCAACCCAGATCATTTGGCTAGTGGACTTGCCCCCAAGGTTCCTTGTGGGTTGCAGTAAATCAAATTGTTGACTGGTATATATATTCTCCACAGTAACCTGGCATTCCACTTCCAAGCATATACAGGGTGTTCGGGATAAATTTGACAGTTTCGTAAGGAAAAAGAAAATCTTCTTTGTATCTATTAAATTTAATGAATTGACAAAAAAACATTACAGGCAGAGTTAATTACAATACTATCAACAAGATTTACTCAAAATAACCACCATTAGCATCGATCACAGCTTCAATTCTGCTTCGGAACCTCGAACAAGCTGATGCTACAGTCTCCCTGGGAAGGGCCGCAAAAACTGTTTTAATTTTATCCATTAACTGGGCTTTTGTATTACTGGAAGTGCGATTGGTGTCTTTTTCAACTGCGCCCCATACAAAATAATCCATGGGGTTAAGGTCTGGGGAGTTTGGAGGCCAAACATTTGGACTGGTGAAGTCGTAGAAATTTTCAGACAACCATTTTTGACTTTTCCCAGAGGTGTGGCAAGGGGCCGAATCCTGCTGCCATACATACGGCCTACCATTGGCTATCCTTGTTATCCAGGGCTTGACTACAGTTAGCAACTCCACGAACAAAGCCCGAATTCCAATGCCAGGGTTCTTCAACACCTGTTCCTGCAGATTTGCGAGGAATTCTGCTGTACGAACGCAATCAGATCGTCTGCTAGGGATCTTTCTTCTTGCTACATCCTCGTAGTCACCATTGCAAGTCTCTAGTTCATGCCTGATTGTTTTTACTGTATTCAGGGAGCATTGGGCAGCAGTCGTAATATCCTTATTTTGATGGCGGGCACGAATCATCATGATACAAGTTATTCTCTTCCATGATTCAGGTGGGTTCCAGCTATCCATCCTTTCTGACATCTTGTATATGAATGAAGAAGGGTCCAAACTTTTAAATGAAGAGAAGTGTGTGTTAATACATGTAACTTACGGAAAAATATAATTAATTATAAATATGTCAAATTTATCCCGAACACCCTGTATATCAATTGCCAGATAGTGGGCAAGCATGTGGAGCTCTGTGGTGGGTAGGAATCCCTAGCACCAAACCAAAGAAATTTTTGTCCTTAAATTTTCCAAGGCTCCTTACAAAGCCTCAGCCATATTTTCTTATATTAAAGGTCTGTGCTCTAGAATTGACTCCACTATATGTTGCCTTTTTGCACTCTCTTATTACACCAGTGTATATCCTGCAGTATGTAAATTAGCCTACATGTATCCTATTCTTAGGAAGGGTGACAAATCTTCACTTCAAACTGCCCTCCAATTTCCTTTACCTCAGTTCTTTTTAAAGTAATGGAAAGACTCATCAACACCTTGCTGCCTTGAAGGGCCAACTAATAAATGACCAGCAGTATGGATTCCATCATCACAGCCAATCAGCAGGGGATATACTTACCTCTGTCATCCATCTTTGAACAAACACCATGGAAATATTTGAATGAATCTCAAGTGGTTGTCCTTGATATCTCCAAAGCTTTTAATCAGGTTTATCACAAAGGTTTATTAAAAAAAACCTTAAATATTCACGAATTTTTTTTAATAACCTTGTCAATTGCAGTTCTAGCAAAACATAGTCCTGCATTATTTCCCACAAAAAAGAACCCTTTTCTTTCAGTCTTTCCTTCAACAACACCCACATTTCTATTCAGATGAGATTTACATTCTTGAGATAACTCTAATGTCAAATCTCTCTCTCTCTCTCAGCATCTTAGCACAACATACTATAAATATTGCCTCCTTTGCACCCAAAAAATTAGGCTTTCTTTTTGGCTCAAGCTGTTACTTTAAAGCCAAACATCACCTAATCCTATACAAATCACAGATCTGTCAAGCTATTGCATATTGCTCTCACATCTGGAGTGGTGGTATCCCTACAAACACTGCATATGTGTGTGTATATGTATATATATATATATATATATATATATATATATATATATATATATATATATATATATATATATATATATATATATATATATACACATCAAGTATTGAGTAGATACCTACTCAATACTTGAGAGAGATCCAACTCGTGAACTTCAAAATCGTACAAACAACTTATTAAAAACAACAACTGAATTATCCCGAAACGTCCGTTTATCTCTTCGCTCTCTCCATCCGTTAATTCCTCGCATATATGGTGTTCCTAAAATCCATAAAGAGAACACCCCATTACGCCCAATTGTAGAAGGTATTGATTCTCCTACATACAATCTTTCAAAATACCTTGCCAAATACCTCAAACGTTTTTCAGGGAAATCGCCTTCCTTTATCAAGAACACTACAGAATTTGTTACATACATCAAGGATATTACAGTTGATGAAAATGACATCATGGCTAGCTTGGACATAACTTCTTTGTTCACTAATGTCCCAACAGATGAAGTTCTAACATTACTCAAGGACAAGTTATCCAAAAAAATGTTAGCCTTGCTTACACATTGCATCAGGTCCGGTTACTTCAAATTTCAAGATAATATTTACAAACAAAATCATGGACTGGCTATGGGTAATCCTTTATCTCCTGTTCTTGCAAATATTTACTTAGAAGATTTTGAAACCAAGGCTATCTCTTCCTTTATTTTAACACCTAAAGTTTGGAAACGTTATGTGGATGATGTCTTCATTGTTTGGAGCCATGGACATGAATCCCTTATGGTTTTCCTCGAACATCTCAATAGCCGACATCAAAGTATTAAGTTTACTGCTGAGCTTGAAACGGATAATTCCTTGCCTTTTCTTGATGTCAAACTGACTCGCTCTTCTGCTGGTAAACTAAAAATATCGATATATAGAAAACCCACACATACCAACAGATATCTGCACAGTCAATCCCATCATTTCCCTCCTCATAAGCTTGGAATAATTTCCACCTTGGGACATAGAGCCCGTTCTCTTCTTGATGATCCAAATGAACTGCTTACAGAAATAAACCATCTGAAAACTTCTTTCGAAGTTAATGGATATTCCAAGAAAATCATTAACAAATTCCTTCTTAATCCTCCCAGACATCACTCAGAAGAAACAAATAGATTCAAAAGCAATATATCTATTCCTTACATAAGTACTGTTTCACATAAATTAGCAAAAGTTCTAAAAAAATACAATATCAGAACCTTGTTCACTCCACTTCCAAAGATCCGTTCCTTAATTAGCCACCCAAAACCTTGTCATCATCAACTCAAATACCCTGGCGTATATAAAATATTATGTGACTGCGATATTCCTTATTTCGGGCAGACAGACAAATCTGTCGAAATGCGTATGGAAGAACACATGAGAGACATTACTTACAAGAGACAGCGAGCAAGTGCATTATCAAGTCATATCCTCTTCTCGGCTAATCCTAATGATGATAACCAAAGTCACAAAGTCTGCTGGGAAAAATCTACAAACATCTTCCGTTGCAGTGACGAAATAGAGAGAAAAATTGTGGAATCGAGAGAAATCATCTTCAATCCTGTTCATCTAAATAACAACTTAAGCTACAACCTCCCGGATAGTCATTCAGCTGTAATCATGTACTGGCGTTCACGTGATGCAGCAAGCACGCACTCTCCCAACAATGCAACAAATGAAAGAACAGCTTCAAATACAACTACAACGTTTTAATGCTAATTATGTATAAAGACTGTCTATGATGTTCATAGTTTTTTAACCCTCAATGTTTAGTGTTTTTTCTTTTAATGTCACCTGAAGAAGGCTGTTACAGGCCGAAACTAGTAGTGTGTTTATATTAAAACCTTCTTAATTAAATCTCGGTTCTAGTCATTCAATTTTTTTCATAAAACTATGTATGTTAACCGAGTCAATGATCATTCTGTCATATATATATATATATATATATATATATATATATATATATATATATAGAAAAGGGCAGTTAGATTGATTGATGACTCCTCTCTCACTAATACAATACACTTTTAACTATGCTTCACACAGATTCAGGTTTTCCTGTTTGCATCTTGAATATTCCGACCTGGTTGGCCCCGAGTGGTTAGCATATCTGCTCTCTAGCCAAAAGGCTGTGGGTTTGAATCCTGCCATGGGCATGGATGTTTGTGATTGTCTCTGAAAATACTAGTGATAGTGGTCGGTGGTAGATGGCATTGGTGTAGATGATGAAGGTAGTTGCAGTTGGTGGGGGATGGAGAGTTGTAGAGTAGGTGCCCTCCCCTCGATGAGTCTTTGGACCTCCCTGGAGGTAATTTATTTATTATTATGTAATAATAATAATAAATAAATACTTCTGTGGTTACATTTCATCAGAATTGGCATCGGTAATTCCCTCATCTATGTCAAACCTGTCCAAATGAATGCAGCAGCCAATCAACATGCTCTCACAGTTCAATTCCAAACCCATAGAACAAATTCCCATCCTCTCTGTTTATTCTTTCTAATGTTTCCCTCTGGAACTGTCTCACAATTTGTTTCACCAAGAATACTATCTACAGTACTTCAAGTTAAATGTGAACAGTTCCTTTCTTGCCTATCCATGGTACTAGTGTACTATAGGTTGACAAAGCTCTCATATATGGGTTCTCCATAAAAAAAATAAGAATTAAAAATAAATAAATAAAGTACAGATTCACTAGATGCATTATTTTATAACAGAAAGTTAATAAAAAAAATAAATTATATGATGACATCTGACCACCTATAAATATACCAGTGTTTGTCATCATACATGCAACAAGTGAAAAGCTGATAGTGGAACTATCCTTTTCTTTATTCTAAAAGGTTTAGAATAAAGGGTTTATTCTAAAGGATTCCCACTTTGTGGATCTCCCAAATGAGTTAAAATGTGTTCCACTAATCTTGCTAAAACATCATATCGGCAACTACTGCAAGCAATATCAATTGAGAAATACCAATTACAGTTAAGACCTCATAAAACACTTGCATATTCTAGAGGTGTGATATTAAAATGAGATTTTCTTGATGTTCTCAATGAGGAGATATGTTCAGAGATTAATGATCAAAGAGTGACAGATATGAGACACTTCCTGATACTTAAGAGTAGTTACCTGGTTCTTATCAGGAATATCATCCTTACTTTTGTTACACCCATACCTCCAACATTGGTAAAAGTAGTAGATATGAATGGTTCTATTAGTGTCCCTAATCCACTAAGATTCTTAAAATGTCAGAAATATGTTCATGTTCAATCTACCTGTCATGGCATTACATCTGTTTCCAATGTGGTAGTAAAGAAAATGAAAATTCCTCTTGCTCTGCAAAGATACCTAAATGTGCCAAATGTGAGGGGGAAACATCTAGCCTACTCCCATGCATGCCAAAGGTGAAAGGAGACCAAAAATAAATACAAAAGATAAAAACTAAACAAAATGTCTCATATCAGGATACAAAGAGAAAGCTAGCTACCACAACACTTGTCCTGAAATTCTTTTGTGCTAGAATCTAAGAATCTAGCAGTTTATAAAATATCAAAAGCACCTTCGTAACACAATTGGAAGAACGAAAGTACGTTGTTCCCTTCGATTAAAAAAGGCCTAAGTTCGATTCTCGTCATGATGGTAGTGATCTTTATATGGACTTTTTCAATTGAAAGTGAGTTAGCCGATCTCATACGGAGGTAGCAGGGTTTTTCTCCTGGAAACTCAGGTTTTTCATCCCGCATACAGACAGATCAGCCCTTCAGAACACAAGCAATTTACAGACAAAAAATACTAGCTGTGGTGGTGGTGGTGGTTGTGGGCAGTAGATGGCATTGATGTAGGTGATTGGTAGTAGAGGTTAGTGGTGGAGACGGAGAGTTGTACAGTGGGTGTCCTCCCGCGATGAGTCTTCGGACTCGAAGGTATCACGAATAATAATAATATGTCTATCCATGCATCTGATTATTTCAGCATACTTGAACTTTATGATTCGGAGTGCTTCTCTACAGAATGCATTAGTCAGCCAGCCTATTAGAGTCTCAGGCCTGAAACAAAAACTCTTAAAATGATTGTGTGCAGTGAGAATCCCCTTGTCCAGAAAATAATGGATATTTAAACTGGATACAGGTAACTCTCATTATACGCAATTTCATTATCTGCATTTCTGCATGTATGTGGTTTCATTATTATGATGCATAAGGACTATCATTGTTTCCTATCCAAGGTGTGGAGGCTTCTGCACATGTACCTTGTTTGCTACCTTCGTCCATTGTGTTCAGTGGCTCAGTGTCCATTTTGTGATTAGTTTATGCAGTATTGTCTGTATCTGTAAAAATCTTCTGCATCTTTGAGCATGATGTCTGGCAAGAGAAAAAAAAACAAAGGAAACTAAGTGAAAAGAAAAATATGGATTAAGATCAAGTGAAGAAGAGGCCTTGGAAATCCCATTCTTCAATGGTGAAGTTGGAAGTTCTGAATTGGTTCGATAGAGGGAACATAGCTTTTACATTCAAACGGCGACATGATTGGGTGATTATATAGTGATAATGGCTAATACATTTTGCACGAGTGCTCAGTCGTCCATGAATATCAGTGTGACCAGAGTAATGAGAAATCTCGATGTCATGTAATTGAGAAAATGGAAAGGATGTTGTCTATGTGAATCAAGAATCAGAACTAGCAGAACATGCCTTTGTCTGGCATGGTCATACAAGAGAAGGCACGAGATTTGTATGAAGATATGATGAAAGATGAAAAGCAACCAATACCTTTTGCTGGAAATTGTGGGTAGTTCGACAGATATATGAGTCGCTATGTATTCCACAATCTCAACATGCCTGGCAAGGCTGGAGCTGCAGATCAAGCTGCTGCTGAAGAATTTCATGATTTTTAAACAGATAGCAGAAGGAGGTTCAAACCTAGAATATAAACAGAAGTGAAAACTTGCAAATCAGGTTTCAATAGAGATTCTTGATAAAGTAGCTTTCAACCTCCTCTGAGTCTTCAACTTCATTTTATCAGCTAATGAAGATGTAATTAAGATGTGGTTTCAATGCATTAATCGTGAAAATAGAGAACTACTTTAATCATTGTTTTATATGTACTGAATATTTTATTTAATACACTTAGTCTTTAATATGTATGAAAACTAGATACATTTTTGATTAAATTTATCTTGAAAGATTGGAATGTTGCTCAATTTGGAACATAATCTTTATGTATATTATTTCTGGGAAAACTCCCATGTTACTCCTCATTATAAACTATTATAATTACAGCTATTTTGCCTGCTTCAGTTTAGGAGTACCCCTGTTTAAATGTCATTGGCTATTTACTCATGGGTTCTTAGGGCATTATGAGTGTAGATGTACTAAAAAGTATATGTAGCTTAAGGAATAGAAAATTGCACATACCTTTGTCTGGGTGTTGTGGCTTTTCCTCTGTCTGCGATGTCGAGAACTGCAGAGTGTGTGTGTGTGTGTGGTGTGGGGGGGGTAGGCAGTTTGGTAGAATAAGTTAGAAAAAACCCGGGTTTTTTTTCGTAATATATAGAAACATATACTTTTATATAGGGTGGGGAAAAAGGTGAAAGGGTTAATTTTTTAAAATAGGGAGGGGGAAGGGGAAACGTAGTTGACGGGGTGTGGACCGTTTCGACTAATTGTGGTCATCATCGGAACATATTGGGAAAGTGGAAGCTATGTCAGGTCGGGTGGGTGCTTCAGAGGTGTTTGTGTTGTCTCCTATTGGTCGGGATTGTGACCTCAATTTAATGTTGTGAAGCTTCCAAACCTCGGAGATTATGTAGGGCCTGTGTACGTTGATCGAGTTTGCGTCACACTTTATAGCTATTGTTTCCGATATTCTGAGCATTGTTTCATTGTCTTGTCTGTCTATTATGATGGCCTTGTCTATCTGCGGGGTGTGTTTTTGTTCAAGGGCGTGAACAGCTATTTCCGTTTTTCCCGTGAAAAACGGAAATAGCTGTTCTGTTCTGAAAAAAAGTATATAGAAACATAAAAGTATATGTTTCTATATATTACGAAAAAAAACCCGGGTTTTTTCTAACTTATTCTACCAAACTGCCTACCCCCCCACACACCACACACACACACACACACTCTGCAGTTCTCGACATCGCAGACAGAGGAAAAGCCACAACACCCAGACAAAGGTATGTGCAATTTTCTATTCCTTAAGCTACATATACTTTTTAGTACATCTACACTCATAATGCCCTAAGAACCCATGAGTAAATAGCCAATGACATTTAAACAGGGGTACTCCTAAACTGAAGCAGGCAAAATAGCTGTAATTATAATACATAATCTTTATCATTCCATGTTATAAGCCTCTTGTTTTATGCATTTCTGATATACATGGCCATTCTTGAGAATTCAACCCCCCACTTTATAAAGAAGTTACTTGTACTTCTATATCCACTGAATGTAAACTAAACACAACAATTGATCCTGATACATCAGATAATGTGTTAAACATTTTTCCAGAGGAAGAGATGGACACTGGCCATCCATACTTCCCAAAATCAGTTGACAAATATAAAGCAGGCAAAGTTAAGCCTTCATAAGTCTACAAAGCTATAAGGCTCTGGGTCAAGGTTCTTCTGCAGAAATGCTTACATGTGAAGTCGTCTGTAGCAGACATATTTAAAATCCACTGAAGATTTTAAATTTATTTAAATTACAGAGAATAGTACTGTAATTCTTAAGCACAGAACTGGAGATGGACTTGCTCATGAAAGCATCACTGTTCTAGTGGGCAGCCATACTCCTTTTCCATGCATCCAACTTATCCTGCCCCTGCCCCACATTTTAGAGGGCCTGCATATCACAAACACACATAAAAAATTAAACACATCAATAATGAAATAAGAGATAAAAAAAATGGAAGATTCAGAATCAATCTTGTGAAAAAATAAATTTTATTTAATAGATATATAATTTATGAATTAGGAAATGTCTTTATTTGATTACTCCTCCAAATATTGCCCATTAACAGCCTCCCAGCCTCTATGTGTGTGTGTGTGTGGGAGGGGGGGGGGGGGTGCTTAAGGGTCAAAGCTGTATAACTGAGAGGAGACCTCCACATAGCCTTTAAAGGAATGCGGAGAACCGACGAGGGCTTCTGACCTAATGTCCAATCCTCACCTTCTCGTGGTGCACCCTGTTGGGTATCTACTTGGATACTGAACGAACGAGGATGGGCTGGCAATTTGGGATTTAGCCGACCAAATGGTATTCTTATTGGTTAAACCAAAATAAAAAATGATGGTACAACATGACAAAATTTCATGCCGGCTGGGGCGTCGCCCGGCTAAACAAGGCCCCCGTTGTTTTTGCCAGGGAACCAGGGCGAACAGAGAAAAGTCAGCTACTGGAACAAATCTGAAAACAAACCCCAACTCAACATCACCATAGTTAAAGATCAGTACTATCAATGTAAGAAGCCTGAATGGCAAAGAAATGGAGCTAGCTGAGGAATTAGATAAGTACCAGATCGACATAATAGGGGTGACTCAAACAAAAAAGACAAAAACTGATGAGATCTTTTTGAGCAATAAATACAAAATGTTATATTCAGGCAATGACAATGAAGGAAAAGAAGGAATAGCCATAGTATTCAACACTATGTAGCCATAGTATTAATTACGAGGCTAATCTTCATGAATAGCAGGGAGTCTCAAGTACAGTGATGTGGGCAAATATCAGAATGGGGAACTGAACAATGAGACTTATTTATGCCTATAGTCCCACAGAAGGTTCTGAGGTAGAAGTGGAGTAATTTTTTGATGATTTAGAGAAAGCATCTGACACAATGAAAAAAAAAAGTTGGTCCTTGTTGGGGATCTAAATAGCAGTGCAGGAAATGATTGTCAGACATACAAAAATATTTTGGAAAAATTTGGAGAAAATAGAAAAGCTAATAATAATGGCAAATACCTGTTGGATTTCTGTTCAGGACATGGATTGGTGATTACTAACACCATGTCCCAACATAAAATTGTGCACAAATTCACATGAGAGAAGAGGCAATGAATAAGAAAAGTCTCATTAATTATGTTATTGTTGATAGTGATATTTTCTTCCTGGTGCAGGACATCAGAGTGTACAGAGGATTTGAAATTGGAAGTGATCACTATTTAGTCTTGAGCAGGATAAAATTGAATTTCATATTTAAAAGAATGATATGTAAGAAAGTTTTAAAGCGACTAAAAATTGAGCAGCTCTCAGATGTGAACTACAGACTAAAATGCACAAATATTATTCAAGAAAAAATGAAAGAGTTTGAGAAAAGGAAACAAACCTTGGAGATTCATTGGCAAGATTTGAAGAAAATCCTGGTTGATTCAGCCAGAGAGGCATGTGGTGAGGTTGTCTGCAAGGATAGAAAAATCAGAACTCCATGGTGGACACTAGAAGTTAAAGAGGCGGTGAAGGAAAATAAGAAAGATTATCAAAAGTTCCTGGCAAATAAATCAGCTTGTGTTCTTAGAGAATACAGAGACAAATGTAAGAAAGCTAAACACTTTGTAAAACTAGCTAAACAAAGTCATGGGAGGACTTTGACAAGAACATAGAAAATAAATATCAAGGAGGCGGCAAAATATTCTGGAGGGTATTGAAGAAGCTTAGAAATAGAGGAAAGAGTATTCTAAAAGGAGTTAGAGATGATAGAGGTGACATGAAAACTAGAGAAAAAGATATCCTTGAAGTATGGAGTAATTTCTTCGAAAAATTGCTAAATGAAACAAGCAGTAATAGTACAGTGGTAAAAACACTCAACAGAATACATATCCATACTTGAAGTAAAAAGCCATCAAAGGCTTGAAATGTGGAAAGGCAGCAGGAGTAGATGATAACCGACCAGAAATACTAAAGTATGGTGGTATAAAAGTCTTACAGTGGCTACACTGCATAGTTCAGAGGGCCTGATAGAAGGACGAATTCCAGGTGATTGAAGTCGAGCTCTCATAGTACCCATATATAAAAAGGGAAATAAAACTGATTGTGAAAATTACAGAGGTATTTCCCTACTGAGTTTTCCTGGTAAGATTTATGCCAGTATACTTGAGAAACGGTTCAGAAGAATTGCGGAAGAAAAGCTTGATGAAGAACAAGCTTGATTCAGGCCAAATAGAGGCTGTCAGGATCAGATCTTCACTTTACGACAAATAGTGGGGAAATCATAGGAATATAACAAAGATCTCACGACAAATATCGAGAAAGCATGGGAATATAACAAAGATCTGTATTTAGGTTTTGTTGATTTGGAAAAGGCATATGACAAGGTGCCAGGAGAGAAGTTATTCAATACGCTGCAGTTATATGGTGTCAATGGGGCATTATATCAAGCAATACTTAGTCTTTATTTGAGTTGTAAGTCAGCAGTTAGAATTGAAGGAAGTACAGGAAGATGGTTTAATGTTAAATCTGGTGTGAGACAAGGATGTACATTATCCCCTCTGTTATTCATTATCTATATGGATCACATTATGAAGGAAAGTCGTATTAAACATGATATCAAAATTGGAGATGTTAATGTCAACTCTTTGCTTTATGCGGATGATGTTATATTTCTAAATAAATCCACTACAAGTCTGCAAGATTCTCTGACTAAATTGAATAGCTGTTGTAATAGATATGGTATGAAGGTCAGCAATAAAAAGACAAAGGCAATGAAAATAGGCAGAATCATTGAAAATGTCAACTGTGTTGTGAATGGAGAACCTGTGGAACAAGTAAAACATTTCAGCTACTTAGGCACGATATTTACTGAAGATGGTAAATTAAATATAGAAATAGACAACAGAATCAGCAAAGCTGGTATGGTGGGAAGTCAATTGAATAAATTCATATGGAATTACAGAGAAATTAGTCGGAACACTAAATTAGCTGTATACAAGACAGTGTTCAAACCAGTTTTAACTTATGGATCTGAGAGCTGGGTCAGAAGTAAAACACTTGACCAAAGACTAGAGACCGCAGATATGAGAATACTGAGAAAGATTATAGGCCTGAACAGATGGCATCAATGGCAATATCATATTAAAAACGAGGATATTAGGAAAGAACTTGACATTGTCAGCATCCAGGAATGCACTAGCATAGCTAATCTCAGGTGGTATGGTCACCTAAACAGAATGGGCGAAGAAAGATTAGCAAAACAAATATTCTCAGCCAGGTTGGCAGCAAAACGACCCAGAGGTAGACCAAGATATAGCTGGATTGATACGGTACAAAGTGCCTTAGACGATAGAAATATAAGATCTGATAATATTGGAGTCTTGACAAGTAACAGACTGATTTGGAAGAAAATTGTAGATAGGAAGTTAGTAATGATGTAATTTTTTTCATGTAGTATTATCATATCCTGTACACCCCTTGAGGGTACATGACAGGCATTTGATGATGATGATATATATATGTAATAAATTTTTTAACTTGGGGATATTGTATATTAGGATAACCAAGTAATTTTATAAAAACTTAGTTATTTTAACTACTAATCCCAAGTATGCAAACAATTAAGTTTGCGCCTGAAACAAAGTTCAACTCTAAAGATGGTACAACACCAGGGGAACTCATTGTAAAGGTGGGTAAAGCTCTGATCACTATTCTTAGTATTTTCCCATAATGTAAAGCACATCTCACTAGAAGATGTATACTGCAATGCATTATGGGTGGGGTCACTACCCAGACCGGTTTCAACCTTTTTTGAGGTCTCCTCAATGAGTTGCTAGACCCTGAATACCAAGGTTTTTGTAATACTGAGCCTTATCACCTTTATAGAAGTTGCAATAAGGTGTTTTTATTTTTAATAAAAAATCTCTGGAGGAGATATAGATGTAATAAATTTTTTAACTTGGGGATATTGTATATTAGGATAACCAAATAATTTTATAAACTTGGTTATTTTAACTCCTAATCCCAAGTATATAGAAACCCTTCAGTAATTTGAATGTCTCAATCATATCACCCCTTTTTTGCCTATCAACCAATTTCTGCAGCCCTCAAATCTTCAACCTGTTCTCATAAGGCATTCTATAGTCCTGCTATTATCTTAGTCACTCGTCTCTGGATCCTCTCCACCTCCTCCCCTTCGAGAAGAAACCCTGGTGCCCATATCTGGACACAGTAGTCTAAATGGGGTCTTATCAAGGCTCGATACAGAGGAACAATAGCCTGTTTGTCTCTGCTTGTTAAATACAAGAGGAAGAGAGTGAGTGAAAGAACAGAACCTTCTGGTACTCCAGCATTAGTGGGGAAATCTGAGTAGTGGAAACCGTCTACCATGACACAGTGAGTGCCAGTGAGAAAGTTCGTGATCCAGTTGCATACCATAGGATGGCAGTTTCTTAAGTAGACCTCTGTATCAAATCCGATCAAATGCTTTTGAAATGTCAAGGGCTACCATGTGAGTTTCTCCAAATTTCTCCATGACTTGGGTCCAGAGGTGGGATGAAAGCAAGAAGATCAGCTGTAAATCATGAGTGGCAGTATTCCTACTGCTGGTTACTGCTTAGTTGATATCACTCTATACGTGGTCCAAGATTTGGTTGTTGTTGACCTTCTCCATAATTTTATCACCTTTCTTTGGTGATAAAAGTCAACCAGTCAAACAGGATGGGGTGGATGTGAACCTGCTTCCATGTTTATTATTATTATTACATGACACCTCCAGGGAGTCTAAAGACTCATCGAGGGAGGGCAGCTACTCAACAACTTTCTGTCTTCACCACTCAATCAACCAACTACAATGCACCGCAACCACCATCATCATCTACATCAACACCATCTGCTGTTCACCACCACCACTAGTATTTTTTACAAACAATCACAAACATCCATGCCCATGGTGGAATTCGAACACACAAACAGCCTTTTGGCTGGAGAGCGGATACACTAACCACTTGGCCAAACATACCAGTTGAATAGGATAGATTGAACAGATAATAATGGATAGATGTTAGTTGTGGGGCACAATTTTTTAACACAATAAGTGAAATACCATCAGAACCAGATGCCTTGTTTGTGTTCAGGTTATTCAGGAATCTTCAGATTTCTTTTTTGTCGGAATAAAGATCAAAGCTGTATAACTGAGAGGAGACTTCCACATAGCCTTTAAAGGAATGCGGAGATCCGACCAGGGCTTCTAACCTAATATCCAATCCTCACCTTCTCGTGGTACACTACCTGAGTACTGAATGAACGAGGATGGGCTGGCAATTTGGGATTTAACCGACCAAATTGTATTCTTATTGGCTTAAACCAAAATACAAAATAATGGTACAACATGACAAAATTTCATGCCGGCTGGAGGCGTCATCCAGTTAAACAAGGCCCCCGTTGAGTGTCAATCAAGGAAAAGAAGGAGTAGCCATAGTATTGAACACAAAATACGAGGCTAATCTTCTTGAATGGCAGTCAGTCTCAAGTAGAGTAATGTGGGCAAATATGAGAATGGGGAACTGGACAATGAGACTTATTTGTGCCTATGGTCCCACAGAAGGTTCTACTAAGGTAGAAGTGGAGGAATTTTTTGAGGCTTTAGAAAAAGCAACTGACACAATGAAAAAGGAAAAGTTGGTCCTTGTTGGGGATCTAAATAGTAGAGTAGGAAATGATTGTGAGACATACAAAAATATTTTGGGAAAATTTGGAGAAAAGAGCAAAGCTAATAATAATGGCAAATATCTGTTGGATTTCTGCTCAGGACATGGACTGGTTATTACTAACACCATGTTCCAACATAAAAATGTGCACAAATTCACATGGAGAGAAGAGGCTAGGAATAAGAAAAGTCTCATTGACTATGTTATTGTTGATAGTGATGTTTTCTCCCTGGTGCAGGACACCAGAGTGTACAGAGGATTTGAAATTGGAAGTGATCACTATTTAGTCTTGAGCAGGATAAAATTGAATTTCATATTGAAAAGAATAACATGTAAGAAAGTTATAAAGCGAATAAAAGTTGAGCAGCTTTCAGATGTGAACTGTAGACTAAAATACACAAAGATTATTGAAGAAAAAATGAAAGAGTTTGAGAACAGGAACCAAACCTTGTATATTCAGTGGCAAACTCTGAAGAAAACCATGATTGATTCTGCCAGACAGACATGTGGTGAGGTTGTCTGCAAGGATAAAAAAATCAGAACTCCCTGGTGGACACAGGAAGTTAAAGAGGCAGTGAAGGAAAAGAAGAAAGCATATCAAAAGTTCCTGTCAAATAAGTCAGCTTGTGCTCATAGAGAATATAGAGACAAATGCAAGAATGCTAAACACTGTGTAAAACTAGCTAAACAAAAGTCATGGGAAGACTTTGGCAATAATATAGAAAATAAATATCAAGAAGGTGGAAAAATATTCTGGAGGTTGTTGAAGAAGCTTAGGAATGGAGGAAAGAGTGCTGTAAAAGGAGATAGAGATGATAATGGTGACATGAAAACGGGAGAAAAAGATATCCTTGAAGTATGGAGTAATTACTTTGAAAAACTGCTAAATGAAACAAGAAGTGATGACAGCACAGTGGTAAAAAACACTGATCAGGCATGCAGTCAGGAATACATATCCATACTTGAAGTAGAAAAAGCCATCAAAGGCTTGAAATGTGGAAAGGCAGCAGGAGTAGATGATATTCGACCAGAAATGCTGAAGTATGGTGGTATAAGAGTCTTACAGTGGCTGCATTGCATAGTACCCATATATAAAAAGGGAAATAAAACTGATTGTGAGAATTACAGAGGTATTTCCCTACTGAGTATTCCTGGTAAGATTTATGCCAATATACTTGAGAAACGGTTCAGAAGAATTGCGGAAGAAAAGCTTGGTGAAGAACAAGCTTGAATCACGCCAAATAGAGGCTGGCAGGATCAGATCTTCACTTTACGACAAATAGTGGGGAAATCATAGGAATATAACAAAGATCTCATTACAAATATCGAGAAAGCATGGAAATATAACAAAGATCTGTATTTAGGTTTTGCCGATTTGGAAAAGGCATATGACAAGGTGCCAAGAGAGAAGCTATTCAATATGCTGCAGTTATATGGTATCAATGGGGCATTATATCAAGCAATACTTAGTCTTTATTTGAGTTGCAAGTCAGCAGTTAGAATTGAAGGAAGTACAGGAAGATGGTTTGATCTGTATTTAAGTTTTGTCGATCTGGAAAAGTCATATGACAAGGTGCCAAGAGAGCAGCTATTCATTACACTACAGTTATATGGTGTCAATGGGGCATTATATCAAGCAATACTTAGTCTTTATTTGAGTTGCAAGTCAGCAGTTAGAATTAAAGTACAGGAAGATGTTTTAATGTTAAATCTGGTGTAAGACAACTCAAGGATGTATATTATCCCTTCTGTTATTCATTATCTATATGGATCACATTATGAAGGAAATTGGTATTAAACATGATATCAGAATTGGAGATGTTAATGTCAGCTCTTTTGCTTTATGCAGATGATGTTATACTTCTAAAGAAATCTGCTACAAGTCTGCAAGATTTCTGACCAAATTGAATAAATGTTGTAATAGATATGGTATGAAGGTCAGCAATAAAAAGAAAGACATTGAAAATAGGCAGAATCGTTGAAAATGTCAACTGTGTTATGAACGTAGAACCTGTGGAACAAGTAAAACATTTCAGCTACTTAGACATGATTGTTAGTGAAGATGGTATATTAAATATAGAAATAGACAACAGAATCGACAAAGCTGGTATGGTAGGAAGTCAATTGAAGAAATTCATATGGAATTAGAGAGAAATTTGTTGAAAGTTTATTTTTCACTTGGTTAGAGTATAATAAAATTAGTTTAATCCTTTTTCCAAGTGTGAGCAAACAAAGTTTGCGCCTGAAAGTATTTTCAGGACTGGGGTAAGGTGGTACAACACCAGGACAACTCTTTGCAAAGGTGGAGTAAGCTACCAACACTCCTATCTCAGTATCTCCTATAATGCAAAACATATCTCCTTGTGGATATGTCTAATGTTATGCATTAAGGGAAGGACCACTACCCAGACTAGTTTCGACCTTTATTGAGGTCTCTTCAGTGGGAGCCAGGCCCAAGTGGAGATACCAGGCAGAAGCATTAGCAGGTACTTTCAGGTGCAAACTTTGTTTACTCACACTTGGAAAAAGGATTAAACTAATTTTATTATACTCTAACCAAGTGAAAAATAAACTTTCAACATCTTTTTCTAAATCCAGAGTAATTTATTAAAAAAAAAAAGGGTGGCACACCATTTGGCAACTCCTATAGGTGGAGATGACCTGCTAATGCTTCTGCCTGGTATCTCCACTTGGGCCTGGCTCCCACTGAAGAGACCTCAATAAAGGTTGAAACTAGTCTGGGTAGTGGCCCTTCCCTTAATGCATAACATTAGACATATCCGCAAGGAGATGTGTTTTGCATTATAGGAGATACTGAGATAGGAATGTTGGTAGCTTACTCCACCTTTGCAACGTGTTGCCCTGGCGTTGTACCACCTTACTATTTCTAGCATGGCTCCCACTGATGAGACCTGTTTTCAGTGGCCCCGAAAGAAAGCTCCATGTTCCAGTCCTTCTTCAAACCTATTCCAGCAGATTCCAGCAACAGTTTAGGAGAACCGAAAAGAGAGCTCCGATTGAAGTCCTGCCTTGGTAAGATTCCTTTGTTCTTTTTGTGGTTTTTTTTTTAGGCCTATACATGCCATTCCGCTATTTTATATTTTATAGGAATAGACTATCCTTGGAAAGTCTTCTTCCTTTCTTTCGTTAAATAATGTCTTCGGTTTTACCGAGGGTAAGACCCCTCGGGTTCGAAATAGATACAGAGATCGAGAAGAGGACGTTTGCTAGAACCATTATTGATAAAGTAGGGGCAGACAAAATTTCAGTTTTCACACCTTATGGGGGTGGAAGATTTCGGGTTGTTTGCACGGACGTTGCAACATGGGAGAAACTGCTGAATGGAGTAGAATGCAAAGGGAAACTTTATCATCCTTTTGTGGTGGGAAGTGTTTCCAAAACAGTTAAAATTGATCGATTCCCGCTCGAATATTTAGAAGAAGACAGGGATGTAATAGTAAAAGTCTTCTCAAAATGGGGAACTGTCCGGGATATAAAAATTGGCACGGACGCTGATTTTCCTCAGTGGAAGTCAGGAGAAGTTTCGTTCTCGATCATGATGAAGGCAGAAATCCTAAACTTTGTCATGATCGGGTCAGCCAGGGTAATGGTCAGTTACCCGGGCGTAAAAAGATAGTGCTTTCGGTGCGGATCACTGGAACACTTAGGCGCGGACTGCCCCAAGAATAAGTGCAGGAACTGCATGGGGGTAGGACATGGGCTAGCCCAGTGTGAAGCACCCTGTCTGAAATGCAAGGATACTACCCACAAAGTCGACGTTTGTCCTAGCAGGACACACGCCGAGAGAATAGGAGGCGCCATTTCGCCAATCCCAGCAAATATTTCAACCAAGAGTTCAGAGCCTACAAGTCATGACTACCTGACTGCAGATAAGACAGTGACAGAAATTACCACTATAGATCCTGACGTTTTCCCAGCACTTACAACCCCAGTTATGGTGATAACAAATGACAAAATTCAACCACCTACTGGCAATAAGACAGAAGGAAAAACAGAGAAAAAAGAAAAACGAAATGCTAGAAAAATCATCGAACAGATGTATATTACATGAAGTAACGCATTGTTCAGCATCAAGTACCTTGGGTTTGCCACTCCCATACTCTCTAAAGTGAGCCCTTGAGGGAACACGTAGATATGTGCAATAATAATTAAATTCGGTCATCTTTGCTATTTTGCAACCTTTCAATCATATGAAAGCATAGTTTTACTCATATTTTAGATGTTGTCATTATGAAGGTATATTTGTCTAGGTAAGGATGATAGAACTTATTTTATTTAACATCTTGTTAGTTTGATTTTTAACTCTTAAATATTTAGACATAGTATTTGGGCCTTCATTTGTGGTCTTGCCCCAGCTCACAGATCTTAGGGGAGGGCCTGGCTCTAGAAGTGGTAGCTATATGCCTGTCAGTTGAATTTTTTATCACAGTATCTTTCATTAATTTACTATCAGGCGCTGAATTATTATGTCAGATCAACAGTGATATTCTTATATGGCAACTGCCTCAGCCCATACTTCTTATGAGTGACTTTAATGGACACAACACTTTGTGGGTTAATGCCAACATAAATGGACAAGTGGTGCACCCAAAACTTTATTGCTTGATGCTGTCCATAAGAGTACAATCCAGTTAATTGATAAAACTGATAGTGAGTTCATTAAAATGTCTCTTTTGTAGATGTTTCCATGAGCAGTGTTTTGATGAACTCACTATCATAATTCCTCCACTTCTTTCAAAGCTGTACAAACACTAACAGTTGCAGATCAACATCCATTTATTATCCAGCTTGAAACTTACATAACCAACTTCTCTTCTTCCTCTTTTATTTTCTCTACCTCTGTTCTTTGAACAGCCTCATTCTTCTCCAAAGGTTATAATCTTCAGCTGTTCAAGAATCAGTGATTTCTTCCCCCCTCCCCTTACTTGTTTGTCCACATATGAAACTAATGTGCTATAAGTCTTAAACACTTTGTGGGGGGACATTAAAAAATACAACAGTGGCAGAGTTTTTCCTTGTGCAAAGCAGCCAACATATCCCGAGGACACATGCAGTTTTCATAGAAATTTAGTTCAGTTCACTATTAATATTCCTTTTAAACACTAGTTGCCCGTCAATAAAAGTAGATGTAATTTTCTTTCAAGGAGCAACAAATGGTATGGAATTATTTACAAAAAATAAAATAAAATAAATAAATAGGCCATCCAAAATTCATTTGTTTATTCAGTGAATGGCAAAAATGCTTCAGGCAGTAGCTGAAGAAATCATTGTATTAGTTCCATTGCAGTTATTAATTCTCTGTATTCAAAATGGAATTACTACATGTCTTGGTAATTGAGTCTGAATTTTAAAAATATAATTCAGTGATGGGTAACCCATGAGCCACATATAACCCTCTTTCCCTTGCCAAATGCTTTAGTCATTTAAGTTATACTTAACAAGAAATTATGTTCTCATTTTTATCCTTTACATGAGTGTTAACAAACAAGTGGCACTTAAAGTAACATTATGAATAGGCTGCTTAGAGGACAGATGACTTCACATTATGAAATTTTAGAGTAATTCGATACGAAGTCTTTAAATGAAATATGCCAAGAAATTATATTTTTGGTTTCATCCTTTATCCAAGTGTAAGCAAACAAAGTTTGCTTGTGAAGTCACTTCGCTTCTTGTATATAGAGGCTAATGACTTCACACAGCAAGGCAACTGATGTGAATTCATTAGCCTCTATATACAAGTAGCCTAGTTGTGAAGTGATTTCACAAGCAAACTTTGTTTGCTTTCACTTGGATAAAGGATGAAACCAAGAAATTACCTTGGCAATTTCTTGAAAAAAACCTTGGCATCTTTAATTTATAGTATAACCAAGTAAAAAAATTTCAACTTGCTATGAAGTCATATGCCTCTGTATGGAAGTAGTCTAGTTGTGATGTTTCTTCACATGCATATGTGTTAGATTGTTTATGCTTGAGTAAAGGATAAAAATAAGAATATAATTCTTTTTTTTTTTTTAAAAAAAAAAAGTATAATTTGCTCTTTTATTGTGCAAAAAAAATTCCTGTTTCAGGCATCTGTTGAATATTTTTACTTAAGTATCTGTTATAACTGTGTATATGAACCTAATTTTAGTTATTATAGTCATTACTTTTGTCATCATATTTTTGTATTCATAGATAGCAGAGAATCTTCTTGAGGAGGGAAAAAATCCTTCCTGGCCCTTCATAAAAGAGACTGGATAATTGGATAGTTAACCTTTTGTTATAAAGCAGTTTTTTTATCCACAGTTGAATCCACAGGCTTTTCTGGATTCAACAGACTCATTATGGGAGATATCACCCAACGTAGTTACATAACTATTATACTGAATCTTAAATTCATTCACACTCCTAACATTTACTACAAATTCCAACAGTCACTCTCCATGATAAAAATAAACTTCTCACCCACCTGTATTCATTACCCTTTTACTACTTCCAGAAATAGCCTTTTATTTTTCTTCTCTCTCTCTCTCTCTTTGATGTGTGTGTGTGTACGCGTTTCTGCATGCATGCGTGCATGTGATTCTCTCCATATTAATATAAACATCTTATCATATCATTTTAATTTTTATTTGGCCTCTTCTTATAACTGATGTTCCAGAATGCTGATATTGCCTTTGTAACTTATCTCTAGATCCTTTCTGAACTTATAATGCTAAAAAAATCAAACAAATAATAGAAAATAATAAAAATATGAAAATTCTAAGAAGCCTAATGATTGGAAACAAACACTATTAGCAATAAAAGAAAAGAATAGTACAGAAACAAGAAATCCAAAAGGAATTATCAAAAGACTGGAAGAATTTTATAAAAATTAATCAGATAACACCATGCAGAATAATAAACTCCAATATTTAAAATAATTTTGAACTACCAATAACCTATAAAGAAGTACTTGAAGCTATATACCAAATGAAAAATAGAAAAGCTCCAAGAGAAGATGAAATCCAAATTGAGTTAATAAAGATTGCTGATGAAGAATGTTGATAATGTTTGTTAGAATAATAAGTTATTCTAACAAACATTATCAACTTATGTATTGATAAAGGGAAAATACCTAGGATTATCTGTAATAATGCAATATTAACATTAATTTATACCAAAAGGAGATAAAGAAAAAGCCAAAAATTACAGACCAATTTGCTTATTATCAGTTCTGTATAAAATACTTATAAAAACAATACTAACAGAATAACACCTATTCTGGATTTAAAACTGCCAGTAGAACAGGCTGGATTCTAAAAAGTATATAGTACAATTGACCATATACATGCACTGAGGCATATCATGGAGGGAACAGGAGAATATCCAAAACTCTCTGTTTAGCATTTGTAGATTATGAAAAAGCTTTTGAGCATCAAAACTTCTGCAATTATAGAAACTCTAGAAAATCAATCCATACCAAGTGAATATGTGGAACTGTTAAAAGAAATATGCAAAAACGGAACAGCAAGACAGCAAATAGAAAGCAACAAGATCCCTATACAAAAGGGGATAAGACAGGGAGATTCTATATCTCCTAAAACTTTTACAACAGCATTTCAGGAGATGATTCAAAAAATTAACTGGTGTTCCAAAGGCATTACAATAAAAAGTAAAAAATTAACCAATTTGAGATATGCAGATGATATTATATTAATTTCAGAATCAGGACAAAACCTACTGAAAATAATAAATATACTGAACATAAAAAGCAAGAAGATAGATCTTAAAATAAATAGAGAAAAACAAAAGTTATGTTCAATAAATACTTAAGGGGAAAAACAGTAAAATTTGATAATGAGCCAAAATTAAAAGAATAATACAGTTAGTTATTCATTTGAGAAACTGAACTACATCTTCAAAAATAACTTACCCATCTGCCTGAAAAGAAAAGTATTCAACCAATGCATATTACCAGTACTCACCTTAAATGAACTTTTTGCTAAATTGGTAATAGAATTGCTAAATCCTGCTTTTGAAAAATTATTCTTCACTTAAATCAACAAATTTATCTGAATCAGGATTTAGTGTTATGGAAGCAGATGTTCTGTTTATTGTTTAATGCTGGCACATAGACAAGCTCAAGTATTAGCAGCTATTCATCTTATGATTGATGGTATTACACAGCACCAAGCACAAAGTGAATTATATATTTATTAATTAGCTGATATTTTGCTGGATTTTGAACCAGCTTTTTCAGAGTACAAACAATTTGTTACAATACAATACTTGCAGTAATAATTAGTGGTGGAAGCAATACAATTTATAATGGAATTATAGGTAAATTAATGCGGCTGTACTTAGTGGCAACAGGAGAGGAGTATTTCATTGTTGAATCCAAAAACAGTCTTTGTCCATCTGATTTGTGCAAAGGGGTGTCCAAAATATGATCCTTGACATCTCATAGTGATAATGGTGAATATATTTTTCGTGTTCTTCAATGCAGATATTAAAGATCCTCCTGTCTGTCCATGGTAGGTCAAGTTACAGGCACAGGATACTTTATTAGCTGATGGTGGATACAATACTGGATTGAGTTTGGCCTTAGGTTAGCAAATCAGTGTTGCTAGATGAAATTTAGTTTGAACTAGTGGATTATATGTGTTTAGCATTTGAGCTGTGTTTTCTGGCTATAAGGTCGTTGTTGTCATGTGCCATCCAGTTGTTTTCGACTCTTGCTGATCTTGTGAACAAAGGCTCTTCATTCCACTCGCCCTCTTATCCTTTCTTTTAGCAATTGGAAATTCAAGTGGGTAAGTCTACAAAACAGGTGGATGTTGTTCATCCAACTGTTTTGTAGTCTTCCTCTCATTCACTCAATCCTCCTCAACATAACTGCCTTTTCCATTTATTTATCTGCTTGCATAATATATCCAAAGTACATCAACTTCTGTTTAGCAATCATTGTCTCCAAGAAGCATTCTGTCTTTATAATGTAAACCTTCTTATTGATCATTTTTGCAGTCTATGGGATTCTTGATAGTCCCTCCCTGCCCATAATTTAAATGAATCAATTCACTTTCTGTCTTTCTTCTTAATAATCCAGCTTTCATATCTATACATCACTACTGGAAATGCCATTGCGACAGTTCTAATTTTTATGGCCTTGCTCACACCTCTATCTTTCATAATTTTTGTCAGGTTTAACATAGCCTTTTTCCCCATGACTATTCTTCTTTTAAATTTAATTTCTTCTTCACATTTACCATCATTTCTGATTCTGGACCCCAGTAATCACTTTCAACAATGTCTGTTTTATCTCCCTCTTTATAAATTCGTTTAAATTGCCAAAAGCAATCTCTTTTGTTTTGCTGATGTTTAAATTAAGCCCAGTTTTGCTACTTTCTGTCTCAACTGCTCCAGATCATCTTGTTGGTTTTGTCTTTCATCCAACCTTATATTTACCAGCTGTTGGTTGACCCCACTTTCAAACATAAAGAAAATTTTTATTTATACTGCACCACTCTATGTTTGAAATCACACAGTTGTGAACGAATCAAGCATCAAAAAGCATAACAGCAACGTGAACTTACTACAGGCTGAAATTTTTCTTACTTATACATAGGGTTTCCTGCAAGATTCATATTTTAATGAGCGGTGCAATGAAACTGAAATTAGGCAAGCATAAGAATCAAGTTAAACAAGATATTTAATTCTCTCTCAAAATTATTCTTACATAAGTAACAAGAACTCTATTAAAATCACTCAATACAATTAGAAAATAATTTGTACATTCAATAAAATATTAAGATTCTACTCAGCTGAGTGCATCATTTACTGCTAGAACTTATAAATAAGGCTTTCACAATTCTCATCCATTAGGATTTCAACTTAGTTTCACTTTAAACAACATCAATATTCAGCAAAACACTTAAAAATTAATTCTTGTTAGTCTCATAGAATAATCATAAACTTCAATTTTATCAAACACTTAGCTGGCATCATCAATATCTATCAGATGATTAAAATAGTTCTTAAAAGGCTGTCTTGAATTTAAATATACATTGTGAGATAATACATTCAAACATGAACTAATTCTTAAATGAAGTTTCTCACATTAGTTTCACAAGAAAATGTTTTATAATATCACTCATTGAAGCTTGACTAGCTGGCTCCAGCAACACGAAATTTGACCAAGTTCTCCGGACACAAGTAACGCTATCACACATTATTTATAGAATAGATATTCTTACCAGTATGATCATCATAGCTTGCACATTATGGAAAACTCTTACAACACTTCAAGCACTCGATAATCTTCCACTATAGGCAACACAAAACTTATGGTATTCCTCAGTTCAATAACTTATTTGTTAAAAGTGGAAAATGTATTTTCTTGCTCGTAATAACTTATCTTACGATAAATCTCAATCATATTATTATCCTTTCACTCGGGTAAATTCCTTTACAAGGTGAGAAGAAACTATAAATAAATATGAGTTCAAAGTAAGATGCATTAAAATCGGAGCAAGTTTCCAAATCTTTGTTACATCGTATGATCCCAGGTTAGGTCGCATCTCACGACCTTCTTACACTCTCTCCATTTTTCTTCTGGTTCCCTCTTCCTATATCTCATAAACCCTTTCTCTTTTTCCCACCCAAACTTGTTTTTCTCCCTCTTTCAGTTTATAACAAAATTCCTACGTGATTGTTGTACAGTTCCCAATGCTAAGGCACACGCTATCTCCAAATAACTTAGTTTTCTGACAACAGCCAATCAAATCACATTAGCAGAGTCCTTTAGAAATACTTTCACTTTCAGTAACAACAAATAAAATGCATATATTACAGTTCACTTAGGATACATTTACAAGTTCATATAAAGAATTTATATAAGATAAATAACTAAAAAAAAATTACAATTATTATTTCAATGAAGAAAAAACAGTAAGTGTTTAAATTACAATTTACTTAGGAGCAAACTTAGCTTAGGAAATGCAATTCATGTTAAATCATGAATGAAGTATTAATAATCATAAAATTCTTCATTCACAATTTAACAATCTGCATATCGTAAATTATTTATTTTTCTGCAACCAATCTTAATTTCAGCTGGGTCTTTGTCTAAGTTAGTCATTCTCATAATATAGTCACTATAAATATCAAAAAGATAGGGTAACAGTATACAACTCCGGTGCATCACTTTTTCCACTTGCTCGAATACCTTCTGTTTTTATTGAAGCTCCTTGGTTGTCATACAGCTGTCTTATCAAGAGAATTAGATGCTCAGGTATTCCCATTGATCTCATCACAATCCACAGTCTGTTGTGATCCATGCAATCAAAAGCTTTCTTTTTATAATCAATAAAACAGACGAATACTTCCTTATGAAATTCTTTTGTTCTTTGCATAATCCATGCAAAGAACAATGTTTATTATTTGGTCTCTAGTTCATCTGCTTCTCCTAAAGCCTGTCTGTTCTTCAGGCATTTCTCTGTTCACATATGGCTCCAGCTGTTGTTGAATCACTTTCAGCATAACTGTACTTGCATGTGAAATTAAAGTGATGGTTCTATATAAGTCTCTGGGATGGGATTCGATTTTTTGGAATTGGGAGGAATACTGATGTTTTTCAATCTCTAGGGCAGTATATTTTCTTCCAAACCTGCTGACAAAATTTCAATCAATATATTCACTACTTCACCCACAGCTGCTCTTAATAATTCCACTGACACTCCAGGAGCTTTTCCTTTTGGCAGCTGTTCCATTGATGATATCACTTCACTTTTCATTATTATGGGTTCCTCAACAAATTCTCTCCCTTCAGTTTCTCCTTCAGTATTATTATCTTTCTTGTACAAATCCTCTACATTCTCTTTCCATCTTTTTTTTTTTCACTGCTCCTTCTTTCATCAAACATTTTCCCGAATTACTTTTTACAACTTTTAATCTAGGGTCATACATCCCTGTAACTTCATTTATCTTTCTAAACAGATATCTTGTTCTACTCATAATGTAAGTTTAGGAATAATGAATGTCTTGTTTGTTTGGGGAAACACAGACGGGAGGTCATGTTTTATTTTGTCTGTTTTATAGGGATTATAGCCAATGTCTAAAAATTTGTGGTGAATGTAGTTGAATTATCTTGCAAGTGCTGTGGCATTGGACCAAATAGTCCTAACTCTATGAGTTATTCATGGTTTTGAGTAGGCAATAGTAATAATTAACCAACTAATTTAGGGTTTAAATTATTAGGTCAATATTTGACCTTCATTACCTAGGCATCTTCATGAATGCAAAATATACATTGAGCATAATAAATTTAGTTTAATCCTTTATTCAAGTGTGTTGTACTAAGGGGTAAGGTTACTACCTTACCCCTTAAAAGGGGTAAGGTAGTAACCTTAAATATAAAGGATTAAACTAAATTTATTATAGTCTAACCAAGTGAAAAATAAACTTTCAATACATTGAGCATGTTCATGCATATATGCTAGCAGGAATGCCAATACAGAATAAGTATAAAAAGATGGAATCCTAAAGTTCTTTTATGGATGCATTAATGGGATTTTGATGGTCTTCCAGATTTTTGGTAATGTAAGGCAGCTGAATTTAATTTGATTTGAAGAATGTTCTTGCAGATTCTAGAGTTAGTCTTTCAGATTTATATCTGCATCTCTATAAAAGAGAGGTTTTTTTAATTGGATCAATTTCAGTTTCATTTGACATTTCACATTCATGTATTTATTTATGTGGAAACATCGATAAATACATCCTGATCCTAATTCACATAAGTCTGTAGTTAAAGTAGCTAAAGTATAACAGTAGCTAAAGCATATTGTTAGCCTGGCTAAGTGGACAGCATATCTGCTCTCCAATCAACAGCACATGGGTTTGAATTTCATTGTGGCCATGGATATTTATAAATGGGTTTATGCTATAGGTGAACTTTATTCCTTGATGTTTTTTTGAGACCACAACTCTGCTTATTGGAAACTGGAAGTAGCTTATAAAGTTTTTGTGTTTGCTGTAAGAGGCTTTCTAGATTATATGGTACTCATTCCACACATGATAATGATATAATTCAGGCTTTTAACCATTCATGGATGGGATTTGCAGAAGCAGTTTACATATTATTATTCAGGCTCCATGGAGTCAAAAGACTCATTGTGGGAGGTCCTTCTTAGGAAACACAAAGTCTATCATACCACTCATTGACCATTCTTACTCTCACCCTTCTATCAAGCAGAGCATTCCATGGTTCAACCACCCTCCATGCAAAGAAACAACTCCTCACCCTCTTGCAAACAGTTTCATTTCCTAACTTCCAGGGATGGCCTCTTGTCATCACTACTTCCTGCTGTTCAACCAAGCGGAAGAACTCCCCATTGTCAACCCTGTAACTACCTCTCAACAGTTTAAAAGTCTCAATCATATCACCCCTCCTCCTTCTATCTACCAAACTCTGCAGTCCACATTCCCTCAGCCAATCCTCATAACTAACATTGTACTGTTTCTGAATCCATCTTGTTATCTGCCTCTGTATCCTTTTCACAGTTAATTTATCCCCTTCAAATCCTGAGGACCAAATTTGAGAACATTAGTCTAAGTGTGGTCTGATCACGGTTTGTCATAGTCACTCAAGTCTATCATACCATTCATTGACCGTTCTTACTCTCACCACTCTATCAATCAATGCATTCCATGATTCAACTGCCCTCCATGCAAAGAAACTACTCCTCTTGCTCACAGCTTCCATTCCTAACTTCCAGGGATGATCCCTTGTCATTGCTCCTTCCTGCTGTTCCACCAAGCAAAATAACACCCCAGTGTCAACCCTGTAACTTTCTCTCAACAGTTTAAAAGTCTCAATCACATCACCTCTCCTCCTCCTCCTATTACCAAACTCTGCAGTCCACATTCCCTCAGCCAATCCTTATCCTCAACTAACATTGTACTGTCTTGAAACCATCTTTGTTATCTGCCTCTGTACCCTTTTCACATTTAATTTATCCCCTTTAAATCCTGGGAACAAATTTGAGAACAATAGTCTAAGTGTGGTATATACGGTGTCTTATACAGTGGAACGATAACTCTTTTATCTCTGCAGGTCAACATCCTTCTCAGTATTGCAGCAATCCTGTGGGTTACCTTCACTACATTTGTAATATGTTCCCTGAATTTCAGGTTTCTATCAATCATCACCCCAAATCTCTTGTCTCTCCTACTTCCTCCAGTACAGCTCCTCCCATCGAGTATGCAGCCTTCCATCAATGTATCCCAAATTTCAAAACTTTACATTTTGCTGCATTAAACCGACAACTTCCATTCATTTGCCCATCTGTCTAGTTTATTCAAATTTCAAATCCTCTTGCAGGGCTGCCACATCTGCATTATTACTAATAACCCTTCCCAGCTTCACATCATCTGCAAACAACTGAATATCCCCTTACAATCCATTGACAATGTCATTGATATAATGGTTAAACAATACAGGTCCCAGTATATTTGTGTGTGTGTGTGTGTGTGTGCGTGTGTGCACGTATTTATATATATAAAGAGAGAGAGAGAGAAAGTTTTTTAACTTGGATATATTATGTATTTAAGATACCAAGTAATTTTATATAAACTTGGATTTTAATCCTATTTCCCAAGTAAGCAAACAGACAAGTAAGTCAAGTTTGTGCCTGCACGTAGTGCAAGTCTGAGGCAACTTGTGGTAAAGGTGGATTAAGATCTAATCACTTTCCATAGTATTTTTCCTAATGTAAAGCACATCCCCTTGCAGAGATGCATTAAAGGCAATGGTCAGTACCCATACTGGTTTCGACCTTTATTGAGGTCTCGTCATTGGGATCCAGACCTGAAAATCCTAAGGTTGAAGTAATGCAGAGCTTATGAATTTTACCTAAACAAGTTGTCACAAGGTGCATTGACCTTATTAAATAAAATCTCAGGATGAGAGATAGATGTAGAAAGTTTTTTAACTTGGGTATATTATGTATTCAAGATACCAAGTAATTTTATATAAACTTGGTTTTTAATCCTATTTCCCAAGTAAGCAAACAGACAAGTAAGTCAAGTTTGTGCCTGCATGTAGTGACAGTCTGAGGCAACTTGTGGTAAAGGTGGATTAAGCTCTAATCACTTTCCATAGTATTTTTCCCTTAATGTAAAGCACATCCCCTTGCGGAGATGCATTAAAGGCAATGGTCAGTACCCATACCGGTTTCGACCTTTATTGAGGTCTCGTCATTGGGATCCAGACCTGAAAATCCTAAGGTTGAAGTAATGCAGAGCTTATGAATTTTACCTAAACAAGTTGTCACAAGGTGCATTGACCTTATTAAATAAAATCTCAGGATGAGAGATAGATGTAGAAAGTTTTTTAACTTGGGTATATTATGTAATCAAGATACCAAGTAATTTTATGTAAACTTGGTTTTTAATCCTATTTCCCAAGTAAGCAAACAGACAAGTAAGTCAAGTTTGCACCTGAACATAGTTCAAGTCTGAGGCAACTTGTGGTAAAGGTGGAGTAAGATCCAATCACTTTCTTTAGTATTTCCCCCTAATGCAAAGCACATCCCCTTACAGAGATGTATGATGCTATGCATTAAAGGTAAGGGCCACTACCCAGACCGGTTTCGACCTTTATCGAGGACTCATTAGTGGGAGCCAGACCCAAAAAAATGCTATGGTTGAAGTAATGCTGAACTTATAAATTTTACCTAAACAGTTGCTACAAGTGCTTTGACCTTATTAAATAAAAATCTCAGGATGAGAGTAAGATGTAGAAAGTTTTTTAACTTTAGTATACTATGTTAAAGAAACCAAGCAAAGAGTCCAAAATGTGTGTGTGTGTGTGTGTGTGTGTGTGTGTGTGTGTGTGTGTGTGTGTGTGTGTGTGTGTGTGTGTGTGTGTGTGTGTGTGTACACATGCATTTATGTAATATATACTACTATTACTACTCTTCTTCTACCATACTCCTAAATGAACTGTTGGGTCATTCATGGCTGGTAGGTGATACTCTTTGCTAGCCTCCTGCAGTCGTCTCGGTCTCTTGTTCTTAATGTCAGTTGAGAAAGGGAGGAATTTGTCCATTTTTTGATGTTATTAGTCCATTTTAATCGAGGCCTGTCCCTAACCCTTGATCCCAGAACGATTCTTTCTAGGGTTTGCTTTGGAATGCCATTAGCCCTCTCCACATGTCTGAACCATTTCATCTGTCTTCTTCTGATGACTGTCAGAATATTTTCCCTTTTTCTCCCATCTATTGAGTCAATCAGTTTTCAGACATTTTCATTGGTTTCGTGAGCGGTATAGGGAATTCTCAAAAGTCTTCTGTAAGTTTTCATTTCGAAAGACAGGAGTCTCCTCTCATCTTCCTTCAATAAAGTCCAGGCCTCACAACCATACAAAAGGACAGAATTCACCAAGGTATCAATTAGTCTTAGTCTGGTTATGATTGCTATTCTGTTATCTCCCCACAATGGTTTAAACTTCTGTAGGGCCACGGTTGCCTTAGCAATTCGGTATTTAATGTCGGTTTTTAAACGACCATCTTGACTCAACGTGCTTCCTAGATAAGTGAACTTCTTTACATTCTCAATTTGCTTATTGCAAATTTGTATCTTTGAGAATTCAATGTCTGATTTTGAGGTTATCATTGTTTTTGTTTTTTTATAGGTTTATGTATAATCCATATTTTTTTAATGTTCCGATATCGTTTTAAAGATCGATATCGTCAGCGAAACGTAAGTTATTTATTCTTAGTCCACCAAATATTATTCCAGTGTCATATTCATAAAAAGCTTCATCTATGACATATTCCAGAAAACAATTAAAAAAGAAGAGGGGACAAGATGCATCCCTGTCTTACCCTCCATTCTGCCTGGAACGGTTCACTGCTGTAATTTTTAATTTCAATTCTCATATCAGATGAGGAATAAAGAGATTTAATAATCCTAATGATTTTGTTGTCAATACCATAATGTTCTAAAATTTTTCATAATGCCTCGTGCCATATTGAGTCAAAAGCTTTTTGAAGGTCTAAGAAGTTGTGACAGAGATTATTTTGTTATGTTCTATGTATTTTTCACCTAGTATATGTATTGTAAAAATATGGTCGATTGTACTTCTGGACTTCCAGAAACCTGCTTGTTCATCTGATAGTCTGCTTGCTATTTTCTTTTCGATTCTTGACCATAGTATTTTTAACAGGATTTTACTTGGATGACTAATAAGGCTTTTGTTCTATAGTTGCTACATTTATTGCTGTTTCCCTTTTTAGGGATAGATACAAGGACAGAAGGCCAAGTCTCTGTGTTCCATACGTCCTGGAATAAATTTAGCAAGGTGTCTATGATGATGTCACCTCCTTCATGTATCAGTTCCACTGTGACACCATCACTTCCCGGTGATTTTCCAATTTTTGAGGAGCTAACTGCTGCAATAACTTCTTCTTCTAATATCGAGTAATCTCCTTCCTCCGAACCTCCTGGCAAAATTCCGTCCAAAATATCATTGGTCAGTTGAGGGTCCTTTTGAAAAAGCTTGATTGTGTAACATTTCCATCTATCAATTATTTTCTGGTTATCCGTGATAGGAGTTTCATCTTCATCTTCTATGCTCGAATTAATTGCGGTAAAAGGTTTGGTTAGCCTATTGATCATTTGAAAAGCACTTTTAGAATTATTTTTATTTAAGTCCTCTTCTATATTTTTGCATTCATCCAATATCCATAAGTTTCTAGCATGTTTGATTTCTTTTTTAATAATCTTAGTAATATTTTTATACTGTTCTCTATTATCACCACTATTAATATGAGATTTCAAATATCCTCTTTCGTCGCATAGGTCCAAAATATTGTTGGTTATCCATGGTTTATTTATTTTCCTTTTGTATCCAAGGATTTCTTGAGCTGTCTCAGTTATCTTTTGTGAGAATTATTTGGTTTTTGATTCGATTCTATTATGTTTCTTGAAGCTTGTGTCAAAAATTTGTTTTAATTTGTATTTATATAGTGTATTTATTTGGGGATCTTTTAATTTTTCTATAATATATCTTTTACGAGTTGATTTCGTAGGTAATCTTTCCCTCATTTTCATATTCACAGTTGTGATAACCATATTGTGGTCGCTGCCAATGTCGGCACCAGGAAATGATCTGGTTCTTGTGAGGTTGATGGAGTTTTTAAATCTTGTGCTTACGAGGATGAAGTCAATTTGGTTGTGTGTTTTACCATCGGGGGAAGTTCATGTCCATCTTCTGGAAGGTTTATGGGGAAATAGAGTGTTAGTAATGGTAAGTTCATTTTGTGAGGCAAAATTGATCAATTCAAAACCTCTTTCGTTTGTCTCCCCATAGCCATATGGTCCGACAAATGGGAGATAATCCTTGCTGATGTCTGTTCCAATTTTGGCATTCCAATCGCCCTGTACAATCAAAACATCTTTTCTATTCACTCCGGTGATTGTTGCATTAAGTTGACCATAAAACTTCTCTACTTCGGAGTCCTCGTGATCTGTGGTTGGGGCATAGACCTGTATGATGGTGATATTGAGTGGTTTTCCTCTCAGGCGGACTAGAGCAGTTCTACTATTGATAGGGTTGAATTCTATGACAGAATTTCGTGATGATTTGTGTATCAAAAACCCGACACCTTCCTTTCCGCTGCAGTCACATCCAGAGTAAAAAAGCAAATGTCCTTCATCTGTTGTTAGCTCTCCTGTTTTGGGCCATCAAATTTCACAAAGTCCCATAACAGTCCATTTATATCTTTTTAGTTTGTGTTGTAGTAATTTGAGTTGACCTGATTTTAGTAGAGTCCTAATATTCCAAGTTCCAGTCATTAAATGGTTGCAGAGTCTGAATCTGGATCCAGATTCAGATTCAGACTCTGAATCTGAATCTGGTAGCGCCATATTGTGGTAATGGTAGCGCCAGTCGCTAACTTCGCATTGCCATCCCTGGAGCTGCTACCAAATGGCAACGTGGACCTTGTTGAACCAGGCAACGTCCGAGCTGGCATGGTGTGCTGTGTTAAATCCTTCGCCATGAATGTCTAATGGGCAGTAAATTAAGACAGATGGTGCCAATCTCCTCTTCTGTCTTCGCCTGCTAGCATTTAGCTGGGCATAGTGGGATGGCCCTCACGCCCCTTGGGAGGCCCTACCAGGAGTAATGGTACTCCCGACGTGCTTCGCCCATCCCGCCCAAAGCCACCCCCCCCCCCCCCCCCGCCACGGTGAGGCAGCATAGCAAGACTTGGTGGGGGGGGGCTATTACTACTACTGCTTTATATATATATATGTGTATACTACTATTACTACTACTACTTTATATATATATATATATATATATATATAGTTTTATGAAGAATTAAATGACTAGAACCGAGATTTAAGTAAAAAGGTTTTAATATAAACACACTACTAGTTTCGGCCTGTAACAGCCTTCTTCAGATGACATTATAAAAGAAAAAACACTAAACATTGAGCGTTAAAAGACTATGAACAACACAGACAGTCTTTATACATAATTAGCATGAAAACGTTGTAGTTGTATTTGAAGCTGTTCTTTCGTTTGTTGCATTGTTGGGAGAGTGCGTGTTTGCTGCATCACGTGAACGCCAGTACATGATTACAGCTGAATGACTATCGGGGGGGTTGTAGCTTAAGTTGTTATTTAGATGAACAGGATTGAAGATGATTTCTCTAGATTCCACAATTTTTCTCTCTATTTCGTCACTGCAACGGAAGATGTTAGTAGATTTTTCCCAGCAGTCTTTGTGACTTTGGTTATCATCAGTAGGATTAGCTGAGAAAAGGATATGACTTGATAATGCACTCGCTTGCTGTCTCTTGTAAGTAATGTCTCTCATGTGTTCTTCCATATGCATTTCAACAGATTTGTCTGTCTGTCCGAAATAAGGAATATCACAGTCACACAATATTTTATATACACCAGGGTATTTGAGTTGATGATGACAAGGTTTTGCATGGCTAATTAAGAAACGGATCTTTGGAAGTGGAGTGAACAAGGTTCTGATATTGTATTTTTTTAGAACTTTTGCTAATTTGTGTGAAACAGTACTTATGTAAGGAATAGATATATTGCCTTTGAATCTATTTGTTTCTTCTGAGTGATGTCTAGGAGGATTAAGAAGGAATTTGTCAATGATTTTCTTGGAATATCCATTAACTTCGAAAGAAGTTTTCAGATGGTTTATTTCTGTAAGCAGTTCATTTGGGTCATCAAGAAGAGAATGGGCTCTATGTCCCAAGGTGGAAATTATTCCAAGCTTATGAGGAGGGAGATGATGAGACACTGTGCAGATATCTGTTGTTATGTGTGGGCTTTCTATATATTGGTATTTTTAGTTTACCAGAAGCTTCAACTCCAACAGCTTCAAATACACCAACAACGTTTTCATGCTAATTATGTATAAAAACTGTCTGTGTTGTTCATAGTCTTTTAACCCTCAATGTTTAGTGTTTTTTCTTTTATAATGTCACCTGAAGAAGGCTGTTACAGGCCGAAACAAGTAGTGTGTTTATATTAAAACCTTTTTACTTAAATCTCGGTTCTAGTCATTTAATTCTTCATAAAACTATGTATGTTAACCGAGTCAATGATCATTCTGTCATATATGTATATATATACATATATACATGCATATATGTATGTACGTATATATATATACGTACATACAGTACATATACATGCATTTATGTGTATACTACTACTACTTTATAGATATATATATATATATATATATATGTACATACATATATACATGCATTTATGTGTATACTACTATTACTACTACTACTTTATGTATTTATATATATACAGGGTGTTCGGGATAAATTTGACATATTTATAATTAATTATATTTTTCCGTAAGTTACATGTATTAACACACACTTCTCTTCATTTAAAAGTTTGGACCCTTCTTCATTCATATACAAGATGTCAGAAAGGATGGATAGCTGGAACCCACCTGAATCATGGAAGAGAATAACTTGTATCATGATGATTCGTGCCCGCCATCAAAATAAGGATATTACGACTGCTGCCCAATGCTCCCTGAATACAGTAAAAACAATCAGGCATGAACTAGAGACTTGCAATGGTGACTACGAGGATGTAGCAAGAAGAAAGATCCCTAGCAGACGATCTGATTGCGTTCGTACAGCAGAATTCCTCGCAAATCTGCAGGAACAGGTGTTGAAGAACCCTGGCATTGGAATTCGGGCTTTGTTCGTGGAGTTGCTAACTGTAGTCAAGCCCTGGATAACAAGGGTAGCCAATGGTAGGCCGTATATATGGCAGCAGGATTCGGCCCCTTGCCACACCTCTGGGAAAAGTCAAAAATGGTTGTCTGAAAATTTCTACGACTTCACCAGTCCAAATGTTTGGCCTCCAAACTCCCCAGACCTTAACCCCATGGATTATTTTGTATGGGGCGCAGTTGAAAAAGACACCAATCGCACTTCCAGTAATACAAAAGCCCAGTTAATGGATAAAATTAAAACAGTTTTTGCGGCCCTTCCCAGGGAGACTGTAGCATCAGCTTGTTCGAGGTTCCGAAGCAGAATTGAAGCTGTGATCGATGCTAATGGTGGTTATTTTGAGTAAATCTTGTTGATAGTATTGTAATTAACTCTGCCTGTAATGTTTTTTTGTCAATTCATTAAATTTAATAGATACAAAGAAGATTTTCTTTTTCCTTACGAAACTGTCAAATTTATCCCGAACACCCTGTATATATATGTACATACATATATACATGCATTTATGTGTATACTACTATTACTACTACTACTTTATGTATATGATCACTGATGATGTAATTTGTATTAACTTAAAATATATGCAAAATGTTCAGTTAAGTGATATATTTTCTTTCCTTCTAGTCAGTTTCCTGTTGAATTGTTACATTCTCTATAAAATTCATAAGTGAATGCAGGTATATATGCATTCATCAACAACCTTTGTGTGGTGATGATCACCACATATACCTGCCCATACTCAAAATCTGTGATTTTCTGCATGGAACATGGTATTATTATTATTATTACTAGTAGTAGTGCTTAAACTGTTACATTAGAAGATGCATACATGTATCCCTGCATGGTACGAGCTGAGACCACAATGATCAGTACACTGAGATGGGTATTGGGAGGCTAGAGCGTTTGATCCTCTAACTTTGTAGGGTGCTCAACCATATTATTATTATTATTATTATTATTATTATTCAGCCCTCCATGGAGTCAAAAGACTCATCGCCGGAGGTCCTTCCTAAGAAACACAAAGTCTATCAAGACTCATCGAGGGGAGGTCCCCCCCCCTAAGAAACACACACTCTATCATACCACTCATTGACCGTTCTTGCTCTCACCACTCCATCAGGCAATGCATTCTATGGTTCAACCACCATCCATGCAAAGAAACCACTCCTCACCCTCTTGCTCACAGTTTCCTTTCGTAACTTCAAGGAATGGCCTCTTGTCATCATCCTTCCTGCTGTTCAACAAGCAAAAGAACTCCCCAGTGTCAACCCTGTAACCACCTCTCAACAGCTGAGGGAATGTGGACTCTGCAGTCCACATTCCCTCAGCCGATCCGCATAACTATCATTGTACAGTACTGAAACCATCTTTGTTATCTGCCTTTGTACCCTTTCCACAGTTAATTTATCTCCTTCAAATCCTGGGGACCAAATCTGAGAACAATAGTCCAAATGTGGTCTGATCAGGGTCTTATACAGCGGAATGATAACTGTTTTATCTCTGCAGGTCGGTGTCCTTCTCATTATTGCAGCAATCCTCTGTGTTACTTTCGCCACCTTTGCAATATGTCCCCTAAATTTCAGGTTTCTATCAATCATCAACCCTGGATCTCTTGTCTCCCCTACTTCCTCCAGTATAACTTCTCCCATAGAGTATGCAGTGTCCCATCGATGTTTCCCAAACCTCAAGACCTTACATTTTGCTGCATAAAACCAAAACCCCCATTCATTTGCCCATCTGTTTAGCTTATTCAGATCCTCTTGCAGGGCTGCTGCATCTACACTATTACTAATAATCCTTCCCAGCTTCACATCATCTGCAAACAACTGAATATCCCCTTGCAATCCACTGACAATGTCATTGATATAAAGGTTAAACAATATAGGTCCCAGTACTGAGCCCTATGGGACCCCACTTGTAACCCTCTGCTTCCTTGAAATTGCCCCACCATACACAACTCTCTAATACCTATTGGACAGCGAATCCTGAATCCAGTTGACTAATCTGACATCCAGACCCATGTTCTGCAACTTAAATATCAGCTTATCATGTGGCACCCTGTCAAATGCCTTCGCTAAGTCTAAGAAAATTGCAGTATATGCCTTTCCCTCATCTAATGCTCTTGTAACTTTATCATAAAAGGCTAGCATATTGCTAAAACAAGAGCGCCCTTTCACAAATCCATGTTGACTCTCATAGATAACATTACCTTCATCTGCCCAATTGTGTATACGGTCCTTCACTACTTTCTCCAAGATCTTACTAATTTGTGTGTTATCAGTAGTTAGTAAGATCTTGGAGAAAGTAGTGAAGGACCGTATACAGAATTGGGCAGATGAACTGGTCTATAATTAGACATTTCCAGTCTGCTACTACTGCCCTTATGCAATGGCCCTAATCTTACCTTCCTTCCATTCCATGGGCACCTATCCAGCAGCCAGAAATTCATTGAAAAGCCAGGTCAAAGGTACTGTCAGTTCCCTAACACATTCTCTCAAAACATGTGGTGAAATACCATCCAGTCCCACAGCTTTACTGACATCCACAGTACTCAGTATTTGAAACACACACTCCTCCTGTACTTCTAAACCTTAAACCTGCCCTATCCCTCTAGTATTCAAATTGACTCCTCCAGGATGAAATACTCCAATAAAGTGTTCATTGAACATTTCTACTACGTTCGCTGCATCAGTCACTCTATTCCCATTTTTATCCCACAATATCATTCTTCCACAGTCATTTCTGCTACTACTGGGCACATATCTAAAAAATTCCCTAGGATTTTCTTTTGATCTTAGGGCTAATCTCCTCTCATATTCCAGTTTCGTCTTCCTTACCATACTAATCACTCTTCTGGCCTGTGTCTTATATTCTTCATGCAGTTTCTCTTCACCTGTCTCATTATATCTCTTCCATAGCCTCTTTTTTGCATGCAATTTCTGTTTAATATTGTTTATCATCCACTTTACTCCAAATTGTGTCCTCATGTTCACTCGTGGTATACAACTTACCATTGCTGCTAACGAATATTCTTTCATAATTTCCCACACACTAATGCTATCCCGGCCTTCTAATTCCTCCCTCCAGGAAACTTCCCCAAGATGACATCTTAGACTATTATAATCACCTGCCTTATAATTCCACATATGTTCCCATCTCTTTGATACTCCTGCATGTCAATTCATTTTCCAAGTCAAAACAATATGGTCACTCTCTCCAACTGGTGGGAGCCATGTCATTATCAACTCTTCTGATGCTATAACCAAATCCAAAACTCTCGAACCTCTTGTTCCCTCTATTACATGTTTACTAAGACATTTGTCCCTCAAGAATTCTAGAAATTCCATTTCATTATTGCTACATGCATCTTCCTCTCCCCAGTTTATACTACTGTAGTTAAAATCTCTCATAACAATCATTCTTCTTGCACTTGCCAAACTCAACTGTCTAAACATTTCCTGGTCCCCACCCTCTGTACTCCTGGGTCTGTAGCAACACCCCACTAAATATTCTGTCTTTCTTGCAGATTTTAACTAAGATATTAGATAAGACCAGAGAGAAAGAATAAAGATAACGTACATATTCCACATGGAATAGCGTAGCATTTTAAAAATTTGATAGTTTCCCTCTGAGTTCTTGAAGTTTATTGTGGGAACATACATTATACGGATGCCAACAGGCAGGGTGTTCATCTGAATTATGTATTTGTGGTCTGTATTACTTAACTTTTTCAATAACAATAAATAGAATACTCAGCCATTCTTATAAAATTTTTTGCGAATGAATTTGGAAACATTTTTTTAAAACAAAATTTTTTTTTTTTTTTTTACGCAACACCTCCAGGGGTTCCAAAGACTTATCGAGGGAGGGCACCTACTCTACAGCTCTCCATTTCCACCACTCAGTTCATGAACTACAACAATCTGCAAGTACCATCATCAACTACACCATTGCCATCTACTGCTGACCAGCAGCACCAGTATTTACACAGATAATCACAAACATCCATGCGCACAGCGTGATTTTAACCCGCATTATATATTTTCCTTCCTTCCTTTCAGATACACTAACCACTCAGCCAACCAGGCCAGCAAAAGGCTTAGAAAAAGTTCCTGTAGTCATCGACTAGAATTGGACTGATGACCCTCTTTCTTCAGACAGTTTAGCATTGTAGAATGCAAACACCATTTTCACTGAGCTACATAGGCGCTCATAAAAAGTTAGATTTTTATTATTACATGACACCTCCAAGGAGACCAATGACTCATCACAGGAGGTCATTCTACTGTACAATGCACATACAACTATACACCATGTTGGAGGCTTAATGGAAAGTATACAGTAATCAAAAAGGATAAACATAGGTTTAATACTTCCTATATTTCGTCCTATTCACTAGGACATCTTCGGGATTACAAAAACAACTAATGTAACATGAACACAAATATCATACAATACTAAACCCAACCACGTGGGTGACACTAAAGTCCTATCTAGGTGGAGCGCCCTCTAATGGCAGTTGTAGGTGACCTGGAATGTATGGTGGGACCTCTGGTGTTGAGTATTTCCCAAATCTTTGGAAGCTTAATGCAACTGTGTTTATTAAGATTTGGTTGATTTCTGAGAGCTGCTGCTGCTTCTAGGAATAGTCTCTCTTTCTTGAATTTGCTGTGGTGGAGCATGGTGGTTTTCTTCCAAGAGACTCTGTGGATAGTGTCCAAGACATGGTCAGCCAAGTCTGACTGACCATAGTTGTGTTTACAGATGTAAGACGTGTTATTCCAGGCAGATGGATGCTAATCTTCCTGTCTGTCCAAAGTACGCCAGCCTACAGGAACAGGGTACTTCGTAAACTCCAGGCAGAGGGAGCTCATGTTTAGTAGAACGGATAAGGGTAGCAAGTTTGCGGTGGGGCTTATATGCTGTGTGTAGGTTGTACCTTTTTAGAATCTTGGCTATTTTTTGGGATGTGCCACAGATGTAGGGTATGGTGATGGCATTTTTAAACTCTTGTTGAAGAGAAGGACGGGGAGTGGGGAAGGTACTGATTATTTTTTTGATACTGTGATCGCTGTAGCCATCAGAGAGGAAAGTGCTGTGTATGTGGTTAAGCTCAGTAGTGAGGGCAGTTCCACTGGAACAAAGATTGTGGGATCTCTCGGTAAGAGTTTTAATAATGCCATATTGTCGAGAGAGGTGGTGGTGGGAAAGTTTGTGAATGTATCTGCCTGTGTATGTGGGTTTTCTGTATACAGTGAAGGCAAGTGTACCATTAGGCAGGTGTGTAACTAAGGTGTCTAGGAAGGGTAAACAATTGTTCTTTTCCTTTTCTATAGTAAACTGGATTCTTGGATGTAGGCTGTTGAGATAACTGAGGAAGGAGTCTAACGTGTCTTAAGATATCTAGATGATGTGTTCTCTATTTGGCCTCATGGCCAAATAGAGAACACATCATCTAGATATCTTAGCCAGATAGAAGGTTTTAGTGGGGCTGAGTCTAGGGCTCTTTTTTCAAAATCTTCCATATAAAAATTGCCAAGAGGGAGTGAGAGGGGGGAATCCATGGTGGTTCCCTCAATCTGCTTGTAGATTTTGTTCTTCCAAGATAAATACCCAGAGTTAATGGCAAAGGAAAAGAGATCTAAGATGTCTGACGGAAAAACGTTTTCTAAGAGAGATAAGGTGTCAGTTAAGGGAATATTGGTAAACAAAGAGGAGATATCAAAGCTTACCAATATGTCTGCATTTAAAGTGGGTCGAGTTTTTTATATAGCATGTGGACAAATATCATACAATACTAAGCCCAACCACTTGGGTAACATTAAAGTCCTATCTAGGTGGAGCACCCTCTAAGGGCAGTTGTAGGTGGCCTGGAATGTAAGGTGGGACCTCTGGTTCGACTCTTTCCTCAGTCATCTCAACAGCCTACATCCAAGAATCCAGTTTACTATGGAAAAGGAAAAGAACAATTGTTTACCCTTCCTAGACACCTTAGTTACACACCTGCCTAATGGTACACTTGCCTTCACTGTATACAGAAAACCCACACACACAGGCAGATACATTCACAAACTCTCTCACCACCACCTCTCTCAACAATATGGCATTATTAAAACTCTTACCAAGAGAGCCCACAATCTTTGTTCCAGTGGAACTGCCCTCACTACTGAGCTTAACCACATACACAGCACTTTCCTCTCCAATGGCTACAGCGATCACAGTATCAAAAAAATAATCAGTTCCTCCCCCACTCCCCCATCCTTCTCTTCAACAAGAGTTTAAAAATGCCATCACCATACCCTACATCTGTGGCACATCCAAAAAAATAGTCACGATTCTAAAAAAGTACAACCTATACACAGCATATAAGCCCCACCGCAAACTTGCTACTGTTGTGTCCTGAATAAGCTGTGAAATGCTTATTACAAAATATTCAGGTCACAACTTTAATATAACTATAGGCAGAGAAATATGGAACGTTGGCAATTGAAAAATGTAAGCAGTTTACAAGTGCAAAACTATTAAAATTTAGGAAATGTATGAAATTGTATACTGACCCTTTATATGTAATCTGTATTAAGTGTGGGCCAGACATAGAGATCCGTGTAAGCTCAAAAATCCACTTAAGAAAACCAGTCTCTTGTACAAAAATAGCAAAGCCTATGAGTCAGGGTTCAAGGGTCACTTTTGCCGTCCTGTAAAATTAATAAGAAAGGAAGGAAGTATCCGGAAAGAGAAATCTAAGCGTTTTCCTGGAAGGGAAAGCAGGCACACGTGCGATTTAAAATAGAGGGAGCTAAGGAGATCAACGTTAGCTCACGTGACCGCGTTGGCGCGCGTGACGAAGATCGAGATTTCCGCGAGAAAAAAGTTGAATAAAAGGGTCAAGCGTCCAACACTCGCTCTCTTTTTTGGTTCCAGTTTCCAGGGTCCGGACGTGGGCTGAATCCCACTCCTACGGAGGGCCAGGATGCCTTCGGAGGTATGAGTTCTGTCGCAGCGTACCTAAGGGGGCTAGCTATTTCCTTGGACTGGGAAAGCTATGCTTTGTTGTGCGATGAAAGAGTCTCGGAGATGCCGTCCGATATGTCGCAGCGTACCTATTTCCTTGGATTAGGAAGGCTATGCTTTTTTCGTGCGATGGAGGAACTAAATTGAAGCCGTCCATTCTAGGCGATGTTACTGTGCCACCTCCCAGTTTTCCCACGGAAATTCTACTCGCACAGATCTACGGAAGATACCCTCTAAAGCAAATATATCTGAAGGCCTTGATGACTAGACATGGCTGGGACAAGTCTCAAGAATTCAAGAACAGAAATGGTAATGTAGGTTTTTGAAATACTAATTCCAGTTGTAGAAGAGAGTGAATTTCCTGTGTGAACATTTATAGTGGACTGAACTTAAAGGACTGTAAGAGTAACCTACAACTAGGTATATGTCCGAAACAATGTTAAGAATTGTTTGCCCACGTGGCCGAATAGATATAAGATTATGTTAAACTAAAAGTGTAATTGTGCTGATGTGTTCACTGATGGCCGCGCGTATCCGAATGGTTTAATGATAACCTATGAATTTTACTTTATGATTGTATTTAAGGTTATTGAGATTTAATATGTGTGATTAGTACAAATTAACTAGAAGAGAGTGAATTTCCTTTGTGAACATTTATATTGGACTGAACTTAAGGAACTGTAAGAGTAGCCTACAACTAGATACGTGTCATAAACAGTGTAAAGAATTGTTTGCCCAAGAGGCCGAATAGATACAAGATTATGTTAAACTAAAAGTGTAATTGTGCTGATGTGTTCACTGATAGCCACGTGTATCCGAATGGCTTAATGATAAACTATGAATTTTACTTTATGATTGTATTTAAGGTTATTAAGATTTAGTATGTGTGATAAGTACAAGTTAATTAGAGCTTTTGATCTGAGTTGAGTGCAACCATATTATCCTGTTTTGAAATGTATTATAGTGTATCACCTTAAAGCTCATTAAATTGTTTCATTCATGTACTTGCCTGATCTGCCTATGTTATATGAATTCAAAACTACCGCTCATAAAAATAACAACGAACCAAGCGGGATTAAACCCATGAGTACTAAAGCAATAAGTTAGCCGCGACTGTAAGAAAGAAAAGGACAAGCGGGGGGGGGAGATAAATTTATGCTTGATCATTAACTCTCTGAAAGGGTCGCCCTGAACAAGAATCCTTTCTACCCAGGTATTAGCTGGTGCAGTATAAATATAAATGTGTCAATACTTATAGGGTGAACTTCTTCAGATTGTTTGTTTAGGACATAGAGAGGCCAATAGGACTGCAAAACACTGAAGGAGAGAATATTTGATTGTAGAGTTTAAATTATAAGGGATAAATATGTATAAGTAAGGTACAGTGTTAGACGAGTTTTGAATTTAAGAAAGATAGAATACTGGATTAGTTAAGAAAGGGTAGATAAAAGGTAAACAACTAATTAAGTAAAGAAATAGCAAACAAGATAAGAAAAGGGCAATAACATAAATGCCGGAGTCGAGAGGATAGTTAAGATAAAAACAAGAGATTCATCATAACACTACCCTTATCCGTTCTACTAAAGATCAGCTCCCTCCTCTCTCTCTCTCTCTCTCTCTGCCTGGAGTTTAGAAAGTACCCTGTTCCTATAAGCTGCCATACTTTGGACAGACATGCAGATCAGTATCCATTCGCCTGGAGGAACACAAGTCTTACAGTCTTACATCTGTAAACACAACTATTGACACTATCCACAGGGTCTCTTGGAAGAAAACCACCATGCTCCACCACAGCAAATTCAAGAAAGAGAGACTATTCCTAGAAGCAGCAGCAGCTCTCAGAAACCAACCAAATCTTAATAAATACGGTTGCATTAAGCTTCCGAAGATTTGGGAAACACTCATCACCAGAGGTCCCACCTTACATTCCAGGTCATCACCTACAACCGCTCTTAGAAGGCGCTCCACCTAGATAGGACTTTAGTGTCACCCACGTGGTAGGGCTTAGTATTGTATGATATTTGTGTTCATGTTACATTAGTTGCTTTTGTAATCCCTGAAGATGTCCTAGTGAATAGGACGAAATATAGGAAGTATTAAACCTGTGTTAATCCTTTCTGAGTGCTATATACTTTCCATTAAGGCTCCAACATGATGTCCTCACATCACTTGAGCCTCTACACACGACAACTATACACAACTACCATCAACTCCATGTACCACCCATCACTACGAAGAACAGTATTTCAGTATTTATTGTCTGTAAATTGCTTGTGTTCTTATGGCTGATTTATGTGTATGCAGGAAGAAAATCCCAATTTTCCAGGTGAAAATCCTGCTGCATCCAAATGAGGTTGGCTAACTCACCTTCAGTTGAAAGAGCCCATACATCACAACAAGAATCATCACTTCGATTGAAAAACAGCCCAAGAATCAAACTTGGGCTGTTTTTCAATCGAAGGACGCAGTGTACCATCATTCTTCCAATTTCACTATGGAGGCATTATAATTTTGCCTCTGTGAGATTGTGTGTTCTGCATCGAAAGAATGGCAGTAGAAAAAAATTTATTTTCTCTATTAATTTTGGAAAATAACTTTATTTATATAAAGCATTTTTGCTTTATTTATTTTTTTTAAATGAAGATAATTGAGTACTTTTACTATTGTAATTGTGTAGTCATTTGTGTTTGTAAATGCATGCTTTAAATAAATTTCATGTTGTGTTCTCTTCTGTCTTTACAAATAAGAATATTTGATATGTTTTTTTAAGCTTCTTATTGATGATGAAATTTCAACATCTCAGGAAAGGAAACAAACCCTAAGAGAAATGAATCAGAGTCTAACATTAAAGCGAGAAGTTAGAGCTCGATTAAAACAAACAGAAGAACAAGCACAAAAAAGTACAAAGCTTACATGCTGGACTCGATTGAAATATCGAATTGCTATGGTAACTTTTTTCTAATTAGTATTTTGCATCTAGCGGAACATGTAATAAATGAAGAATCAAAAGCTTCAAGTAACGATTTAGTTGTCAAATTTTTAATGAAGCTTGTGCAATTATAACTTTTATTATACACATGTATTCACAAGAATATATTAATTTTATTACTGCAAATATTTCAACCACAAACTAAATGGTCATCATCAGTGCATCAGTATAATCACAAGGGGAAGCTACAACAAAGAATGTTGATCCTATTTACAGCTATGAGCCACATGGTGGATACTACCTAGTAGGTGGTTATAGTAAAATAAGATTACAGTTAAAGTCCAAATTTAAAATTAAGTGATTTGAAATAAAATAAAATTTAATTAGATAATGAAATGATAGCATTGTATTAATTTTAAATAATAATAATAATTAAAATGAGGTGGGGGGAACATGATTGCTTGCCATTTATGAGGATGAGACTCTCCCAAATCTTGGTAATAGAGGGAGACAGTTATTCCAATTTAAATTTGGCCACTGTAGAAGTGCTTCAGCACTCTTTATATAACCGCTCAAACCGAAACCTGCACTAATGTAAAAGGTGAGCATTGGACCATAGGATATCATAGTCATTGTCAACTCCATGGTGAGCTAGGCCAGATTTTTCAGGTCTATTGTTGCTAATATAAGATTGGTGTTCTTGTATTCATTTTTCAACATCCTGCTTTACCTAAATATATGTGGAAGTGCTCACATTGAACTTGGTAAACACCAGGGAGAGAGAGAGAGAGAGAGTGAGATAGGATGTGGGGACTTTTTATCTTTTGTGGATGGTAACCAAAAGGAGATTTTGTTGATAAGAAAAAAGTAGGAACTAAATTAGAAATTATATATTTTAAATATGGACTGTCCTACAGCACATCTCCAAAGTTGCAGCAAAAAAAGAATTCACAAAAGTAAAAAGCAAACACCTAAAGAAATTTGAACTACTACAACAGCGCCAACATATGAAGTCCCGACCGCAACTTTGACGAGACCACGTGGTGGTAAACCTATCGTCGGAAACACTCACTGAAGAAGCCAAGAATGCTCTCAGTTTAGGACATAACTTTGCCGTCGCACCCAAACAAATTCCTAAACTCGAAATTATGATGAAAGTAGAACGGGGTATCCACGATCTTCCGCCAGCAATGGCCAATAACGTACGACTAGACATAGCAAGTATTATAAACAAGTCTAAGCCTCCAAAAAGCAATATGCCACCTAAGCAAATAACTGCCCTAAAAAAGTTATATAATAATAAAAATATTATTATTACAAAAAGCCGATAAAGGAAATGCAACAGTTATGCAACAGTTATCATGAATAAAGAAGAGTATAACAGAAAAATGCAAGATCTCATATGTGACAGTTCCACATATCAAATTATACATCGAGACCCTACGATGTCGTAAAAGAAAAAAGTCCGAAAATTACTGAAAAAAGTGACATCATGGCCCAAAGAAATCATCAGGAAAATAAAACCAATTCATGTTAAAACACCCCGTATTTATGGATTACCAAAAATCCACAAAACTAATATTCCCCTATGCCCCATAGTTGATAGCATAGATAGTCCCACATATAAACTGGCCCGGCATTTAGCTAAGTCGCTTGCCCCTCTTACTGGCAACTCCTCTACTTTTGTAAAAAAATTCAATCCATTTCAAAACACTGGTTAAAAATCTAATCCTAAAAAATTCAGACATAATGGTTAGTTTCGATGTCACCTCCTTATTTACCAATATACCACTTATAGACACTCTTGATTTAATCAAGTCTAAATTTCCCCCAGATATTTTTGAATTATTTCAATTTACCATGAATGCAGGTTACTTTACATGCGGGGGGGGGGGGGGGAGGGGAATTCTACAAACAGATTAATGGTACTGCTATGGGTTCCCCCCTCTCGCCCCCGTTAGCAAATTTTTACATGGAACACTTTGAAAACAAAGTACTTACCACAGCTACATACAAGCCACAAGTGTGGTTGCGCTATGTAGATGATGTGTTTACCATCTGGCCCCATGGACAAGACACTTTGGATGCTTTTGTCACCTACCTAAACAGCCAACACTCCAAAATTCACTTCACAGTAGAAAAAGAATCAAATAACTGTTTACCATTTCTTGACACATTAGTCACCCACCTTTCAGATGGATCACTTTCTTTTTCTATTTACAGAAAGCCTACACACACAGGAAGATACCTATATAAACAATCACATCATCATCCAGTCCAACAGTATGGCATTTTAAAAACACTTACACACAGAGCCAGAGCCATTTTTTCTAACGATACAGCTCTGACCACTGAACTCCAGTACCTGCGCCATACATTCTTAGCCAACGGCTACAATCCCTACAAAATAGATAAAATACTACATAGGCCCATTACTTTGCCCTCCCCTAATACACAAGAATACAACATGACCATTTCTATTCCCTATATCATAGGTACATCGGAAAAGATAGCCAAAGTATTGTTGAAACATGGCCTTTGCACCACCTTCAAACCTCATGTCAAGCTGGCAACTCTGATCCGCTCGCCAAAGGATAAACTTCACCCTTTTATGGCCTATTATGGGCAAACAGGAAGATCAGTGAACATCCGCCTGGAAGAACATGAAAGATACATTTGCTACTATTACTATGGCAAGTCGGGACTGGCAGACCAAGCTTTGGACACTCCTTCACACAGGATTAGATGGAGGAAAACGAATGTGCTATTTAGGAGTCGTTATAGATCTGAAAGATTATTTTTTGAGTCAGCAATGGCTTTGAAGAATTCTCCCAACCTTAACAAATATGGTTGCATTAATTTGCCAAAAATTTGGGAGACTGTTATCCTAAGAAAAACTCCTGAATAACTGCTGTGTTTTTTTTTTGTTTTTTTTCGTTAGAGGGCGCCAAAAATAGGACTTTAGATCTTTTGTCTTTTGCAATTATATTGTTTCACTCACTCAGTGTCGCGTTTACTGTGTGTTGTGCTCTGATGATGCTGAGTTGAAAATCAGCGAAATATTAGCGTTAATAAAACATCTTTGTTGATAAAAGTGTTTGTGGTGTTGTTAATACCGTGAAAAATAAGTCATGAAGATCTGATAATGTTGGAGTCTTGACAAGTAACAGACTGATTTGGAGGAAAATTGTAGATAGGAAGCTAGTAAAGATGTAATTTTTTTCATGTAGTACTATCACATCCTGTACACCCCTTGAGGGTACATGGCAGGAATTTGATGATGATGATCTTTTCAGGATCTTCACACTCATCTAAGAGATGCTTGCAATGTATGGCGAGTCCCTATCCCATATATCAGTGGTGTTCAACCTTTTTTACTACGCGATCTACTTTTCTATAAAAAGTTATTCGGTGATCTTCTCTCTTATATAGATCACGTTCCCCCAACCTGATATCTTATTATGCACAAATAAACAACTAAAAAAAATACACAACTAAAAACTATATTTGTTTATTTAAAGATTTATTTATCACTTTTAAATATTTTAATACAACAAATATTTTAATACTACAAAAAAATATATATATATATATTGGAATAAAATATTTATTTCTCTATTTTGAAAAACCAAAGTTAGAAAAAACAACAGATTGATTACAAACTCGCATGTTACAGGAAATGCTGGTTGATAAAAAAGAAAAAAAAGTTAATGTAAAATTTGGCATTGTTTGGGCCTTGCAATATTTTCATAGTCAAGTTGATATGAAGAAGTGGCCAATCGCAGACAATCATCCAAATGATCATTTGTAATTTGGTTTCTTAATTGATTTTTTATGACAGTCATATTTGAAAAAGTGGATTCTGACAAGTATGTCGATCCGAAACACGGCAGAATTTTTCGCGCTATATCAGTTAATATTGGGAATTTTTCATGTGCATTCTTCCAAATGACTTCATTATTTATTGATTTTAAATGTAAACTATTATGAATGTTTATTATCTCAAGTTCTACTTCAGTTTGATTTATATCAAACAACCCACTAATTTTATTTGAAATTTCTGTGATGTTCAAGTTTTCTTGAAATTGATTATTGATAAAAGATACAATCATTTTAGTTTTATTAAAATCTTTAAATCTTGAATTTATTTCTTCCTCAACTAATTCTATTTCACAAATAAATTCTTTTAAATCATAACGAAGCATTTCTTGATTTCGTTCAAAAAATTTTAATAAATATGGAAGATGTCTAAATTTGCAGTCATTTATATTTTTCTTTAATAAAAGTAAGTATTGTTGGAAAGTTTTTATTGAACTTATTTTATTGAACATGTAAATTAAATTTTTATCTCTACCTTGTAACTCTAAATTTAAATTGCTTAATTTCGTACAGAAATCTACTAAAAATGATAAAGTGTAACAACCATCTTTTATCACTCAATTGGGGATAAATATCTCCTTTTTCATCAAGAAAAGTTTTTATATTTAATTAACACAAGAAATCTTTCTAAAAATTGACTTCAGCTGAGCCAGCGAACATTATTGTACAACAGAAGTTCCCTATCATCATCTGCCTGTAATTTAAATAACCACCGTTGCAGGGCTTTTCCTCGAACAGAATTTACAATTTTAAATGTAATATCCAAAACATATTTTGTGTTTAATCTTTTAATAAACAGTACTTGTTGTTGAATAATACAGTGGTACGTTAAAAAATCTGGATATTTGTCATAATTTTTACATAATGAAATGAAGCCTGAATTATTACCTATCATTGCAGGAGCACCATCAGTAGTAATAGACACAAGTTTAAAAAGTGGAAGTTTGTGTTGTTTCACAAATTTATCAAATGCTGAAAAAATGTCTTCTCCCCTAGTCCTTCCCATTAATGGTATAATTTTCAAAAGTTCTTCGTTACTTGAATAATCTTGAAATACCATGCGAATAAATACCATTAACTGAGCAATATCAGTTAAGTCGTTTGATTCATCAAATTGTAATGAAAACGCAACACACTGGTGAATGTCTGACATTAACCTGGCCTGGAAACTTTTCTCTGGCAATTGGAACTCTTCCTTTCGGCAATTTGAAACCTTGTCTGCAGCCTAGAAGTAGTCTCTCTCTCTAGCGATGTCTCGAACCAAGAAGCTCCTTTCTGGAAGCAGGAAACTCCTCTCTCAAGCAACGTGGTTCCGGGCAGTCTCTCTGACGGTGACTCTGGACCGAGTAGTCTCCTCTCTGATAGCAATTCTGGAACCGGGACCCCTTCTGCTTGCTTCAGTCCCTTTTTATTAGGCCTCCTCTGAGACCTCGCATGGTTTGGCAACCCCCCAAAGAATTGGTATGAGTCTTCATCTTAGTCATCTTCAAGTTCAGCATGCCTTTCGTTCTCCTCTGCTTCCTTTTGATTGTAAGTTGCTGGCCATTGGAAAGTTGTTTGAACTCTTTTTGACTGACTTCAGAGATGTTTACACTTAGAGCCTGCAAGCCTTTCTCATACATATAAGTTTCAATAACAATCTTTCTAATGCTGCCATGTACAACTTCAGCAACAAAAACATTGCCTTTGTTTTTAACACACTAACATATTCTTATTAAAGCAGTATATACAGTTAGCTTCAAAAGAGTTATTTACAAAAACATCTAATACAAACTATACCGAGACAAACAAAGTTTATTTTTTTACAATATTCACATGGGACTTAACCTAAGTAAAAAATCGAAGTAATGTGCTTTGGAATATTTAAGCTACAATCGAGTTTTTACACTTTGCTTATAATCATATTCACTCGGCTCACTGTTTGACTTCCACTGATCCAAATTAATTCATTTACCGGGACTTGACAATTTTAACGAAAAATAAATAAACATTAGCAATACACTTAAAACAAATTAAAAATAATAGAAAATAATGATAAATAAAATATTATGTTTTCAGTTTTAATTAAATTTGTAAGTTAGGAGGAATACACAAGAGATCAACCAAAAATTGCTCCACGATCAACTGGTTGAACACCCCTTCTATATATTATTGTTGTTGTGACGTTCTCTTCATGTTGTGTTCTAATCCGCCATCTTATTACTAGTCACTTTCATAAAATAAAACACAACTAATTGTAAATTGATCACTAATCCAAGGGTAGAGAAATTTCTATTATACTGCGCCACTCTATCCTTAGATAAGTCTATATGAAACAGTACGATCAATTCAAAGTTAGTTAGCAGTCCTGTCATTCAATCAGGCCGAAGTATTTATTTTCCTTCTGCGATTCCCGCTAGATTCGAATTTTTGTGAACGGTGCAGTAATAAGAAATTCAGGCAAATACAATAGTTAGATTAACCAATGATACATTTAATATAGGTCATATAACACATACATAAATTTTACTTCTAATTTCTATATACTAGAAACAAGTCAAACATTAAGTTTAGATAATCTCAATAGCACAATCTTCCAAGTCTTCACATGCACTTTCTCAGCTTCTGGGTTACAAAGTTTCTACACTTAAATTAATATAATGGAACATCCAATCTAGTCAGTTTTCACATAATTCTCAGTCATGCTATAAGTTCAAAATATTACAAGCACTAATAGCTGAAAATATCTTTCAAACAATTCTTATCTCCAACTCTCATTCACAAAGAGTGTCCACAGTTAAAGTAGCGTTAAGCATAGCGTAATTAACACACAATTCTTCAAGCATAGAAATAATACACTATGACAAACCTTACCGGAAACAGTTCCTAATACATCAATTATGTTGTGAGCAAACCTTTGGAACTTATTTATCTTACTTAATAAAAACACATTTACAAGACTTATCCATGGTTATACTTAAAGCACTATCAAACGCACTTCAGAATTCTAGACTTCAATTACAGGGTACTTCAACTATCGTCGTTACCACTCATAAACTAATTAAACACCGTGAGGTTCTTTTTAGGGCAAATCGGAAATAAGCCACAATTCTAGAATAGCCGGGTTCATTCAGAATTCTTCCTTAAACATCCAGCTTTTTATTTTATCCGATTGTAGTATTAATTTCCTTTTTATTATTACTGCTGATTATACTTTCAGCTAACTATAAAGCTCGTTTCGTCCTTGCTCACTTATAAAAAAAAATATCCACTCAACTCCTACCCTTAAGAACCTTTTATTTACTTCTACTTCTCTAGTTTATCTCCTTGCTACCTTTTACTGCCAAAATTCCGTTCCGACTCCCCTACTTCGTATATATTTTCTCGTCTCTATTTAGTCTACGTTCTGTTCCACATGCGCTCGTTTATTTCACGCGTCTCTATGACAACCGATAAACGTAAATATTCTCGCGAATGTTACATTAGGCTATACAACTACATTGAGTTATTACATAACATTAAGCTTTCACAAAACAGGAATAATTAGAATATTTGCTTTACAATAAATGCGTAGTTAAATTACAAATATAAGTTCTTATAATATTGACATAACAATAAATAAAATAACTTATTAATATTTAATACAGTCTTTTCATTATTCATACATATATCTTTGATTAAATAATTAAATATCAGACAAAATTAAGGCAGTTATATGAATATTAAATTTTAAAATAAGTTATATACATTAAATAATATTTACAAGTCTAGCCTTTGGGATGGAAGATCATGTTGGATTCTGAAGCAAATAATAATTACTCTAATCTCTACATAATCAGAATCCAACAAAGACTTACTCTTCCTTTGAAAAATTTTTCTTTAAAGAAAAATTTTTCACACTAGATTCACGAGTGGAGAAAACTGACTTCTTATCTCCCTTCCAAGATCTTAAATAGCACTTAGTTTGAACATGATTAAATTTTTTATTACAGTCTATGTATTTACCTTTCTGCACTTCTCCACTTAAGTTCTTGTTGTTTTTATCATAGGAAGAATTTTGATTGCTACACTTATAATGTGATATTGTCCTTTCGGGGTAGAAGTTCTGTTCTCTGTCACTAACTTTTATCCTCAGTTGTCTATCATTTTGGTAATTTGTTTCTTTTGTCCTAGTTCTGTTATATAGACTAGTCACCCTGGCACAAATTACCTCAACTGTTAATTGTTCCTTATTGATAACTTCAGGTTCAGGTTTGGCTATTAGTTGTTGAGAATTTTCATCAGTATTACATTTTGATTTTGGTAGATAAGGCATAACAGACTGTGTATTACTATCCTCCATAGTTGGTTCAGTTACAGATAGCACCACTTTATTTGGGGCAAATCCTTTCTCAGGTACATGAAACCTTTCTCTCTGCCTCCTTGTTCTATTATGCATATAATTGCCATTTGTTCTGACACTTATTTTCCTGCCCATTAGGCATACTTCCCTTTTAAAAAAATCACAGGAGAACTGATATCTTTCTAAGAAATTTGTTCCCAATATGATGTGGGAGCTTATGTCAGCGGTTGAGGGGATGATAAGTAAGTCCTGCCAGACACTTAGCTTAAATTCTGGTAGGTAGATTCTTGCTCGAATCTTTTCATACGCTATGAAGTTTGGATCTGAAAGAGTAGTAATTTTTACAGGTTGTCTAAGTTTGGCAATATTATTCCTTAACTTATGTCTTATACCTTGGAGATAGTCCTTTCTAATAGTTGAAGCATTACATCCTGTATCAAACAAAATATTACATTTAGAACATAGGATTTCTCCTCTAACGCTCATCATTCTTTCATTAGGTGCTTGGTGTTTCTGAATTCCATTATTTCTTCTGTGGGGTTTGTATCCAAACTTCGAGTCCCATCTGCTATTAGAGTAGTTTCCTTTGTTATAGGAACAATTCCTGGCATAATGTCCAACTTTCTTGCAATTATAACATTTTGGAGGATCTCTTTGTTTTGTCTCTGTCTTAGATTGAGGGATAACAGACATCTGTTGTTTGACATTATCTAGTCCTTGAATTACCTTATCTAGACTAACTAAAATGGGTTGATTTTGTTTTTCCACTTCATGTTTAATTAATTCATTCATTTTATCAGTTGTGGGGTTTTGGTTTTCTTGAGACTTCAAGGTAATAGCTGATAATTGTCTCACAACCTCATTAAGACTATCCATTATTGGCTGATTTAACTTATTTACTTCCTGGTGAATTAGGGTTTGTACTTCTGTCATCAGCCTTTTGTCAAATTGCTCTTTACTTTCAGTTATGCAATTAATACTATTTGGACTTTCTCCAATATTCTTTCCGTTCCCTTTATCATCCTTATTTTTCTTTTCAACTTCTGATTGGTTCAAGGAACAACTAGTCTTATTTACAACATTAACAAGACCTACACTGGATGAGGGATAAAGGTCTCCTAACATTTGTTCTTTTTCCTTGACAGCTACAAGGCATTCTTCTAGTGAGGTTATCTTCTTCTTGTAGGCTGTCTCCCTCAGTTCTTGCCTAACACCTTGTCTAAATTGTTGATAAACTGCCCAATCCAAATGAGGTTTGTCTTCATTGGATACATTTAAACTATTAGAGAGAGTTAGTAAACGATTGTAGAAATCAGCAACACTTTCTTTGTCCTTCTGTGTAATCCTCTGCAGCTTCCATAAATTTGGTCCAACACTCCTCCGTTTACAAAATTGAGATAGTAAGGCTTCTTTAAATTTCTTGTACTCAAATGTTTCTCTAAGAATAGGAGATGAGAAAAAATATGTTTTAGCTTTACCAATTAGCTTGTTTCTAAGTAATACCAACAACTGAAAGTCTGTCCAACCTGCTGTTTCTCTGAGTTTCTCAATATAAGTAAAAAAGGATAACACATCATCAGAGTCTTCTCCTGAAAATTGGGGAACTACCTGTTGGGGATTTACACTTCTAAAAAATTCACTGTCTTCCATCTCTGAATTTGAAGTAACAGCCATAGTGATAAATAAAGTATTAATTTAATTAATATAATCCTTTAATTTCAAAAAAAAACAAACTTTGTCTTTGCCTAATTTCAGATTACAACCAGTTCATTGTGATTTATTTAATTTACTTTCTAAATTTTCAGGGAGTAATTCCACAATTATTATTACCTAGCTAAATTCAATCTCTTAATTTAAAAAAAAATATCCACTCAACTCCTACCCTTAAGAACCTTTTATTTACTTCTACTTCTCTAGTTTATCTCCTTGCTACCTTTTACTTCCAAAATTCCGTTCCGACTCCCCTACTTCGTATATATTTTCTCCTCTCTATTTAGTCCACGCTCCCTTCCACTCATGCTCGTTTATTTCACGCGTCTCTATGACAACCGATAAACGTAAATATTCTCGCGAATGTTACATTAGGCTATACAACTACATTGAGTTATTACATAACATTAAGCTTTCACAAAACAGGAATAATTAGAATATTTGCTTTACAATAAATGCGTAGTTAAATTACAAATATAAGTTCTTATAATATTGACATAACAATAAATAAAATAACTTATTAATATTAATACAGTCTTTTCATTATTCATACGTATATCTTTGATTAAATAATTAAATATCAGACAAAATTAAGGCAGTTATATGAATATTAAATTTTAAAATAAGTTATATACATTAAATAATATTTACAAGTCTAGCCTTTGTGATGGAAGATCATGTTGGATTCTGAAGCAAATAATAATTACTCTAATCTCTACATAATCAGAATCCAACATTATTGTTATTAACAGACCTCCAGTCAAGAGATTCATTGTGGGATGTCCGACTCACATGCGCAACTCATCATAACCCATGACTTTAATGCATTCATTGTCTCTGCACTCACCACACCCTCAGACAAAAAATCTTCTCCTCACCCTCTTGTACCCACCTTTTACAACTTCCAGGGATGGCCTCTCATTCTCCCCCTGTTTCCAGATATTCTATGAAAAATCTGATCCACGTTAATCTGGTAATTACCCCTTATCAACTTATACATCTCAATAATGTCTTTCCTCTCCTATCCACTAGACTCTGTAATTTGCATTCTCTCAATCTGTCCTCGTATTCCACATTCCAGAGACCAGAAAAACCAACTTAATCAGTTCAATTTAATTAAAACTGTACCCTTTCCAACATCTCATCTTCCTTTTGAAATCTATCAACCAAGTCTGTATACAGTAATCCATATACAGCCTGATGAATGTCTTGTACAATGGAATCAAAACATTCTTACTTCTATGTCTGTGTTCTCCACATCATTCCCATAACTCGCTATGTTGTCCTCACAGTTTTAGCAAAATGTTCATGAAATTTCAAGTCTCTATCCACCACAACCCCAAATCCTTCATCTCCTCCACCTCCTTCAAAATATCCCCACTAATCCAATACTCTGCATCCCATCTTTGCTTCCCAAATTTTTATTATTATGTGACTCCTCCCTGGTGGTGTCACATAATAATAATGTGGTGTGATTAAATGATTAGTTCACAGAGCTCATGAGATTTGTTCAACAATTGCCAGAGCTACTTTTATCTGTAACAGTTATAATGCAAAAACAATCAATAAAATAATTAATAATTATGGCCTTTATCATTATTCTCCTTGAAAAGTTTGTAAAATTTCAGTTCTATATATTAAAAGGGTTATCAGAGAAAATTACAAGACTTCTTTGTCAAATTGACAAAGAAATTGTCAGATTGAAGTGTCTTTCCATTCAATTTGTAAACTAAATTCTTTCCTTGTCTCTTCAAAAGACATCATCCTCCTCTCTTATCCCAGAGTTTACAGAATGTTAACTCCGGGATAAGAGAGGCCGTGTCATTATGGGCAGACTCTTCATTCTGCTCAGATTTGTCTGGAAGAACATTAAGAATATATTTCACCTCAAAAGTCCAATAAGTCTTGTTTAGCTAGCCACTCCTTGTGGCTAGCTAAACAAGAGCTATGGTATTCATTGAAATAAAGCAAACATCCTACACGAAAGTTATTTTCTTTTGGAAAGATTATTATAAAGAAAGTTGTGAAGCACACATTCAAGCATAACCTCAATACAAACGACTGGCTTAAGCTATCTTAATTTTGGAAAGTCATCCTAAATAATAATCTTCATTCATGTGTTTCATAAAATTGTAATTATTTAAATTTTATTTTTATTTATTTGAATTCTAATAATTGTAGATGAAGTTATCCTCCTGCAGTTGCTAGCACATACTGTATATTGTCACACTTACCATTTAAATGTTTTTCTTTTTATGTGTATTGATAATGGCTAAGAAACCTAGCCAAAAATGCTGCAAATATCATTATTATTATATGGTATTCCCCAAGGAGTCAGGAGACTCATCATGGGAGACCCTAAGTATATATTTTACATGCAAAACCTATCATACCTCTCCTTAAACTCATTCACCATCAGGCAACTCACAACTAATCCTGGCAATCCATTCCACTCAATCACCACTCTCCATGCAAAAAATTTAGTCCACACACCCCTACTAACCACACTCTTGCACAACTTCCACGGATGACCCCTAGTTTTGTATATTGAAAAATTTCCTTTGCATCAATTTCATAAAATCTTTTTAATAGCTTATAAGTTTCTATCATATCCCCCCTTTTTTGCCTATTAACCAAACTTTGTAACCCCCACACACCTTCAACCTGCCATCGTAGTGAGCATTCAACAGACCTGTCACCAGCTTAGTCACTTATCTCTTAATTCTCTCTGCCACCTGCTAATACCCAAGAAACCTAGGTGACCAAATCTGTGCACAGTAGTCAAGATGAACCAAATCATAGCCTTATAAAGAGGGATAGTTTCTTCTTTATCTTTACTTATTAGCACGTTTTTCAACAGCCATTTAATTCTTTGAGCTATTTTACAAACTTTTGCGATATGCTCTTGGAGCTTCAACACTCTCCGTCCACCATTATCTCTAAGTCCCTAGCATCATTAATTTCCTGCGGTCCAGTATCAATATGATACAAATATGATACAATGCATGTAACCTTTTCCACACGTAATACATAACCTTACATTTTGCAACATTAAATTGACAGTCATTATCTTTTGCCTACAATGGCAATTTATTTAAGTTATCCTGCGGGATATCTACTGCATCATCTTTATCAACTATTGCTCTCCTCAATTTTGCATCCTCAGCAAGCAACTGAATATCTCCTCCTAAATCTTTCCCTATATCATTGATATACAAATTAAAGAGTAGTGCCTTAGTACAGAACCCTCAGGCACTCCACTAGTCATCTTCATTCTCTTAGATTCCACTTCACCATATACACTACTCTCTGGTGTCTGTCTATCAACCACCTCCCTACCCATGCTACTAACTTCATTTCTGTTTCCCATTTTCTCCAACTTTCATAGTAGTTTTCCATCTTGTATTCTGTCAAATGTGTTTGCAGAGTCCAGTGGTATAGCCATTTCCATTGTCAAATTCCGCTGTTACTTTATTATAAAATGTGAATAAATTACTAAGATAGAATCTACCCTGTATACAAAGTCATACTTCCCGCTATAGATTATCGCATCCTATCTACCCACTGTTGTATTTTATCTTTCACCAACTTTTCCAATACTTTAAAAACCACTGCTGATATATTAATTGGTCTATAGTTTGCTAAGAGGTGCTTAGGGGTGCAAACTAACTATAATTTGCTAAGGGATGCTTAAGGGTCAAAGCTGTATAACTGAGAGGAGACCTCCACATAGCCTTTAAAGGAATGCAGAGAACCGACCAGCGCTTCTGACCTAATGTCCAATCCTCACCTTCTCGTGGTGCACCCTGTTGGGTATCTACCTGGATATTGAACAAACAAGGATGGGCTGGCAATTTGAGATTTAGCCGACCAAATTTTATTCTTATTGGCTTAAACCAATATACAAAATGATGGTACAGCATGACAAAATTTCATGCCCGTTAAGCAATGCCCCTGTTGTTTTCGCCAGGGAACCAGGCGAAACTATCAATGATATAGAACGGTACTATCAACGTAAGAAGCCTGAATGGCAAAGAAATGGAGCTAGCTGAGGAATTAGATAATTTCCAGATCAACATAATAGGGATGACTGAAGCAAAAAAGACAAAAACTGGCAAGATCTTTCTGAGCAATAAATACAAAATGTTATATTCAGGCAATGACAATCAAGGAAAAGAAGGAGTAGCCATAGTATCCAACACTAAATACGAGGTAATCTTCTTGAATGGCAGGCAGTCTCGAGTAGAGTGATGTGGACAAATATCAGAATGGGGAATTGGACAATGAGACTTATTTGTGACTATGGTCCCACAGAAGGTTCTACTAAGATACAAGTGGAAGAATTTTTTGATGCTTTAGAAAAAGCAACTGATACAATGAAAAAGGAAAAGTTGGTCCTTGTTGGGGATCTGAATAGCAGAGTAGGAAATGATTGTCAAACACAAAAATATATTGGGAAAATTTGGAGAAAAGAGCAAAGCTAATAATAATGACAAATACCTGTTGGATTTCTGCTCAGGACATCGACTGGTTATTACTAACACCATGTTCCAACATAAAATTGTGCACAAATTCCCTGGTGCAGAACAGCAGAGTGTACAGAGGACTTGAAATTGGAAGTGATCACTATTTAGTCTTGAGCAGGATAAAATTGAATTCCATAATGAAAAGAATAACATGTAAGAAAGTTTTAAAGTGAATAAAAGTTGAGCAGCTCTCAGATATGAACTGTAGACTAAAATAACAAAGATTATTGAAGAAAAAATGAAAGTTTGAGAACAGGAATCAAACCTTGGAGATTCAGTGGCAAGCATTGAAGAAAACCCTGATTGATTCAGCTAGAGAGGCATATGGTGAAGTTGTCTACAAGGATAGCAAAATCAGATGTTTGACACTGGAAGTTACAGTGGCATTCAAGGAAAAGAAGAAAGCACATCAAAAGTTCTTGGCAAATAAGTCAGCTTGTGCTTTTAGAGAATACAGAGACAAATGTAAGAAAGCTAAACACTGTGTAAAACTAGCTAAAAAAGTCATGGAAGGACTTTGGCAAGAACATAGAAAATAAATATCAAGAAGGTGGTAAGATATTCTGGAGGTTGTTGTAGAAGCTTAGAAATGGAGGAAAAAGTGCTGTAAAAGAAGTTAGATATGATAAAGGTGACATGAAAATGGGAGAAAAAGATATCTTTGAAGTATTTAGTAATTACTTTCGAAAAATTGCGAAATGAAACAAGCAGTGATAGCACAGTGGTAAAAAACACTCAACAGGCATACAGTCAGGAATACATTATTATTATTATTATTATTATTATTATTTTGACACCTCCAAGGAGTCCAAAGACTCATCGAGGGAGAGTGTGCCGACAGCATCGAACGATTGGTCCCCTTCCAACTACTAACTGCGCTCAAACTTACTTAACTGAGCCATTAGTAGCAGAGGCTCTACCTATAAAGCTCTTTGCTTTCCATCCACATAAAGCTCTTTGCTTTATGTGGATGATGTTATACTTGCAAATAAATCTGCTACAAGTCTGCCAGATTCTCTGACTAAATTGAATAGCTGTTGTAATAGATATGGTAGGAAGGTCAGCAATAAAAAGACAAAGTCAACGAAAATAGGCAGAATCATCGAAAATGTCAACTGTGTTGTGAATGGAGAATCTGTGGAACAGGAAAAACATTTCAGCTATTTATGCACGATTTTTAGTGAAGATGGTAAATTAAATATAGAAATAGACAACAGAATCCACAAAGCTGGTATGGTGGGAAGTCAATTGAATAAATTCATATGGAATAAGAGAGAAATTAGTTGAAACACTAAATTAGCTGTATACAAGACAGCGTTCAAACCAGTTTTAACTTATGGATCTGAGAGCTGGGTCAGAAGTAAAACACTTGACCAAAGACTAGAGACCACAGATATGAGAGTCCTGAGAAAGATTATAGGTGTGAACAGATGGCATCAATGGCAATATCATATTAAAAACGAGGATATTAGAAAGAACTTGACATCGTCAGCATCCAGGAATGCGTTAGCAGAGCTAATCTCAGGTGGTATGGTCACTTAAACAGAATTGGCGAGGAAAGATTAGCAAAACATGTGTTCTCTGCCAGGTTGGCAGCCAAACGACCCAGAGGAAGACCAAGATATAGGTGGATTGATACAGTACAAAGTGCCTTAGACGATAGAAATATAAGATCTGATAATGTTGGAGTCTTGACAAGTAACAGACTGATTTGGAGGAAAATTGTAGATAGGAAATTAATAATGATGTAATTTTTTTCATGTAGTACTATCATATCCTGTACACCCCTTGAGGGTACATGGCAGGAATTTGATGATGATGATGATGATGTATTATTATTATTTGTGGGACCTGTTCATGAAAGTTTGCCAACAGGAAAATATACCCGAGGAATGGAGGGAGAGTACTCTTGTAGGTGAGGGACTTTAGATACTTACAACAGTGGAAGAAGATGGAGGAGCTGGGAATTGTGCAACCCATTTACCCTTGTAGATGGGTAAATGGGATGCACAAGACTGTAAAAATTACAGAGGAATAAAGTTGATGTCCCACACAATGAAAATCCTAGAAAGGGTTCTTGATGGAAGATTGAGGAAGGAGGTGGAGATTGCAAAGGAACAATTTGGCGTCATGCCTGGTAGATCAACAACAACAGATGCTATCTTTGGGTTACGGCAGATGATGGAAAAGTTTCGAGAGAAACAATGAGAGCTACATCTGGCATTTATTGATCTGGAGAAAGCATACGATAGAGTGCCAAGGCAAGAAGTCTGGAGGTGTCTGAGGGAGAAGAAGGTTCCGGAAAAATATGTCAGGTTGTGCAGGAGATGTACAGAAATGTGAAGACAAGTGTTCGGACCTGTCTAGGACAGACAGAAAGTTTTCAGGTAACAGCTGGCTTGCATCAAGGGTCGGGTCAGCATTAAGTCTGTTTCTGTTTAATATTGTGATGGAGGAGGTGAGAGAAGATGCACCTTGGACAATGTTGTATGCAGATGACATCTTGCTGTGTGTACATTGAAGAGAAGAAGCAGGAACTAAACTGGAAAGATGGAGAAAAGTACTGGAAGAGAGAGGTATGAGACTGAGCAGAAGTAAGACTGAGTATATGTGTTGCACAGTGGGCGGCAGCCAGGAGACAGATCTGGAGCTGGAAGGAAATGTCATCAGGAAGGTGAGGGACTTTAGATACTTAGGTTCAACAATGGAAGAAGATGGAGGAGCTGAGAAGGAAGTGGGATGCAGGATACAAGTGGGTTGGAGGAACTGGAGGGAGATGGCTGGAGTATTATGCCGATCAATCTGAAAGGCAAAATCTATAGGACAGTAGTGAGGCCAGCTATGACGTATGCTATAGAAACTGTGGCCCTGAGGAAAAATAACATCAGCAGGATGGAAGTAGCAGAGATAAGAATGCTTAGGTGGATGTGCAGTGTGACCAGAAAGGATCATCTGAGAAATGACTATGTGAGGGAAACAGTGAAAGTTACGAACTTAGGAGCAAAGATACAGGAGGCAAGGTTGCGATGGTTTGGTCATGTGATGAGGAGGGAGGACAAATATGTGGGAAGAAGGGTCATGCAGATGGATGTGCAAGGAAGGAGGAAGCGTGGGTATCCAAAGAAGAGATGGAGGAGCTGGCAGAAGAGGACTTGAGGATGAAGAACTTGGATGTGGTGACAGCCCAAGACAGGAGGATGTGGAGGAGACTCATCATCAACAGCGACCCCACTTAAGTGGGAGAAGCTGCAGAAGAAGAAGATTAAAATAAAATAATATATATAATATTAATATAAATATTAATTAATATAAAATATATTAATATATTATAATAAAAAATAAAAATAAAATATAATAAAAAACATAAATGTAAGGTGCATACCTTACATATATTATGTCATGAATAAAATTGATCATCGTGTTCATCTTCCTCATCTGCTTAAGGCAACCTGAGATCATCATGAACAATGGCTTTCCAGTTCAATCTATCAACAGCCGAGCTATTTAAATTTCTGTAAGCATTACACTTATACTCATGAAGTTTTCTACCCACTTCCTTCTAGGTCTTTCCAGTGATATCTTTCCTTCTATTTCTTTTGTTTTGGAGAATTTGAGAAAACCTTTTAGTAGGTATTCTGTACACGTGTCCATACCAGTATAACTGTTTTTCTCTGACTCCTGTTAGTATTGAAATATGGTATTGTAATTCTTTGATCGACTGCATGGTTTTCATTTCATCTCTCTAGCCAAAAGGCCGTGGGTTCAAATCCCACCATAGGCATGGATATTTGTGATTGTATGTGAAAATACTAGTGGTGGTGGGCAGTAGATGCCACTGGCATAGATGATGGTAGTTGCAGTTCAATGTAGTTGGTGGACTGAGTGGAGGAGACTGAGAGTTGTAGAGTAGGTGTCTTCCCTCGATGAGTCCAAGGACTCCTTGGAGGTGTCGCGTAATAATTATAATAATAATGTTTTATTTATTTTCCTCAGACACTTGTTATCAAAGCCTGTCATTCTTTGTACTTCCTTCTTTGATAAACCAAGTCTCTGCATTATACAGAACTGTTGGGAGTACTACGGAACTTGGATTTTAAGTTCTTTGGAAAGATGTGTATTTTTCCATATATTTGTAAGTCTGGTCATAGTAGACCACACTAGATTTATTCTGTGTTTAATAGTTTCTTCATAATTTAGATTTTCTCTGATTGATGTGCCTGAGTAACTGAATTTTTCAACCTGTTCCAATTTATTATTCTTCTCCATTTCTGCCTAATTGCCACAATTTTAGTTTTACTAAGATTTATCTGCATTTCATCTTCTTTACTGTTTTATCTAGGTTTTCAATCATATAGTTTACATTTTTCTTATTATCTGTAAATAATACTATATCATCTGCATATTTTATGTGATGTAAATTTTGTCAATTCAAAGTCATTCACATGTCTTCTGGGATAGACTCTGCAAGTTCTTCCAGACACAGGTTAAATAAACATGAATAAAATTAAACAATGGATGAAATTTACATTAAATTATTTAATTTAATGAGAGTAGCATGATAGAGTGGAATCTATGGGAATGACAGTGATGAGTGGAGTACTTCAGGGTTCTGTACTAGGGCTACAACTCTTTAATTTGTATATCAATGATATAGGAAAAATGAAAGAAAAAATGAATGGGGAAAGTAAGAAAGTGCAAGAAACTAAAAATAAAGATAAGGTGAAGCTGTTAGTTTGCAGAAGGGAGAAGTGAAAGAGATGATAGTTATGGCAGAAATAAATGATTTGAAAGGGGAGAAATATCCAATGAGAGATGATATGAAAGAGTTGTTGAAAGAAACGAAAATGAGGAGTAATGAAGTAAAGACTGTTAGTCTGCCTCAGTATGATACGACAGAGTTGAGAAGAAGGGCCTGAATGCTAATAAGAAGACTGTACATGAGAAATAGTGAGCGTTTATAGATGTATGCAGAGAATTTGATGGATTAAAAGACTTGTACATGCCTAATGGACTACATTTAAATGGTTTTGGAGTTAGTTTTTTTTTTTATTTGATTTTTATGGTGCATCAAAGGTCATACTGCACCAGGACACAGCAGTACATATAGCAATTGGTTAGTAGGACGATCACAAACATCCATGCCTTGGCAGGATATGAACCTGCAACCTCTGGCTAGAGAGCAGTATGCTAACCACTTAGCCAACCAGGCTGGCTTTGGAATTTTATGGTTGTAGCAAGTGTTGTTTAGTGAGATTTTTGGAAGTGAAAACACCAAAGAAACTAGAGATATTGGAGAGGGGGGGGGGGGGATGTAATTAAGTGCATTTGGCCAACCTTGTGATAAATGACCGTGTGTGTAGAGAAATGATTATGCAATGCTAAATGAGATTTCATAGGTTTCCAATTCAGATGGGCTGGTAATGACATTACACAAGACTAATTGCAGGTACAAGGGGGATACTGAAATGTATGGTCCTAATGTCAGAAGAAAGAGAATTAAGGGAAAGGAGTTTCTGGCATTGGTCAGCTTGACTTGGTCAAAAATTACAGACATCAGTGAGACTTGGTTGACAGAAAAATGATATACTTACAAGGAAAGAATGTAAAGGGTATTGTATTTTCATGGAGGACAGAGGGAATAGGACAGGAGGTGGCGGCATTACTAATATGAAAGATGAAGAATTACAACCAACCAAATTAGAATTTCAAGAGGAAGTTAGGTCTGGAGGGGGGGGGGGCGGAGTGAGTCATTTCAGACTGTCTAGTTTGAGACAGGAGCAAATAGGATAAAATATGTTGTTGGGTACTGCTATAGACCAGGGATACACAGGAAGAGGAAGATGCCATGAATCAGTAGATTAGCACAATGAGATCAAGCCAAGCAATTATTATAGGAGACTTCAACTATGGGGACATAGATTGGAGGGATAAGAGGTTGCATGGCAAGATGGAAATGGAATTTATACATTTGCTAAGAGATAATTATATGCAATATTATAGAGGGAAACCAGGGGTTTGAGAGTGTTGGATCTGGTAATAGCATCAGAAGATATATTCATAATCAAGGTGGACACTCTGCCTCCAATTGGAGAGAGTGACCATGCAGTCTTGTTCTGGGAAGTTGCCAAACATGGAATTCTCTGTCAAGAAAAGGTTTATGGTGAACTATAAAGTTGGAAATTATGACAGACTTAGGAGGCAACTTGGAGAAGCTACAGGGGAAAAAAAATGCAAGCAATGCATGGGATGTGCTCAGAGACTGTTTGAGAGAAGTAGTATTAGACTGCATGCTGAAGGTTGGGAGGATAAATCAAATGGGGAGTAAGTGGATCAGTAGAAATAGAAAGCAAGAGCTGCAAAAAAAAAAAAAAAAAAAAAAAAAAACACTGCTGAGGGAATATAAAGGAAAAAGTGATAAGCAAAAGTGCAAGAAAGAAGTGGAACTAGTGTGGTAAAAAAGACCAAATCAGATTATGAGAGAAAATTAGCTAAGCAATAACAAATAAAAAAAAAAAAAAGTAAATAAAAAAATTTTTTTTTCATTATGTAGCATCATCATCATCAAATTCCTGCCATGTACCCTCAAGGGGTGTACAGGATATGATAGTACTACACGAAAAAAATTACAGTATTATTAATTTCCTATCTACAGTTTTCTTCCAAATCAGTCTGTTACTTGTCAAGACGCCAACATTATCAGATCTTATATTTCTATCGTCTAAAGCACTTTGTACCGTATCAATCCACCTATATCTTGGTCTTCCTATGGTTCGTTCGGCTGCCAACCTGGCAGAGAACACATGTTTTGCTAATCTTTCTTCGCCTATTCTGTTTAAGTGACCATACCACCTGAGATTAGCTCTGCTAACGCATTCCTGGATGCTGACAATGTTAAGTATTTTCCTAACATCCTCGTTTTTAATATGATATTGCCAGTGATGCCATCTGTTCACGCCTATAATCTTTCTCAGGACTCTCATATCTGTGGTCTCTAGTCTTTGGTCAAGTGTTTTCTGACCCAGCTCTCAGATCCATAAGTTAAAACGGGTTTGAAAACTGTCTTGTATACAGCTAATTTAGTGTTCCGACTAATTTCTCTCTTATTCCATATGAATTTATTCAATTGAT